>NW_005842234.1:1070391-1089226 GCF_000455745.1 Alligator sinensis
GGGTCGGACTCGATGATCTATTGAGGTCCCTTCTGACCCTAACATCTATGAATCTATGAACACTCTTCAAGCACCATACCTGCCCATTGTTATTAGTAGCAATAAATATTTCCTAATTAGGTCATGCTACTCACAAGAATGCAAGCAAGTCACAAACTGAAGACCCGATCAGGGCCTAAACAATATTCCATGGACCACCATATTTATGTGAACATTTTGACACTAAGCATCATGTGAAAAGTGAATTGTCACACTGCATGGCACCATTTTTCACAGAACAGAGCAGCAATAAACCTGCTGTAGTAACAATTATGTTGAACTGTTCAAAGTTTCCAGTATTATCACTCCAGAATGTTGCATATAGATTTCACAGATTTCATAGACATTAGGGCTGGAAGGGACCTCATGTCTATGAAATCTATATGTAGCATTCTGCAGTGATAATCCTGAAAACTTTGAACAGCTCGACATGATTATATAGTAAAAAAAGCTACAGATAACCTTTTTTCTCAAAAAAGGACATAAGGGAGGAAGGAAATTAATTACTGGCTGGAATGTCCCTAACATGAGGAGGTAAATTTTAACCCTGTTAACAGATTACAGGTAACCTTGTGGGTAGGCTACTGATAAAAGAGGCAGAAACAGGTCTACAGCTGAACCTTTTCTTCACTTGTACTTCAAAACACAAAAACAAACATTTATCCCAAAGTCTATCTGGCTGCCTACAACAGCACAACATAGACTCTCACATACACCGCCCCCCCCCACGGCTGGATGCCGAGTGGGTATGGTGCATGATCAGGCACGAAGCAGGAAGGTGGGGACTACGTGCAGGGTGGGCAGGGATGAAGTGCCACTGCCCCACAAGAGCAGGGCTGGGGTGGGGCAGGGAACCTCACTGTGCTGGGGTGAGGGCAGCAGTTCCCCTCTGCAGGGCGGGGAAGCTCATCAGGCTGGTGTGTGGCAGTGGCCACCACCATGTACAAACTTCCCCACCCTGCAGAAGGACGCCGCTGCCCTCACTCCGCCCCGGCTCTGTTCCTGGAACGCAGTGGCTCTCCATCCCCACCTGCCCGCAAGTACCCCTTAGGACCAGTCCAAGTACCCCCAGTTGATAACCCCTGATATACTGTATATGAATTATTTAATGTATGGTCTTCTCTTGTCTCTTTTCATGCCTTGTGCTTGGTTTAATTGTGTTTCATGGCTTCCTTTATTTGCTGACCAAGTTAGTTGTCTCATCTGCAAAAGTTCACATTACAGTCACTCAGAAATGGGCATTGGGGTTTTCTGTTTAGCAACGCTTCTGCCACTTAGCCTAAGCCCCTTGAAAATGGACAAGACTGGCAACAAGCCCTAACAGCAATGCTTGCTACATTTTTGATCTAGATTAAGAAACCATCCAAAAAGTCTTTGTATAACTACAAATTCCAAATACAACTGAACAGTGCTGCTTGTTTTTTCTATAAAAGTGGCTTTCAACCTTTTTCATTTGCAGACCCCTAAAAAATTTTGAATGGAAGTGCAGAACCCTTTGGAAATTTCAAATGGAGGTGTAGACCCCTTTGAACAGTAAGTGTGGGTATTCACATACTTTTGATTGATCGTAGTCATCTTTTGTGGACCCCTTAGACATAGTATGTGGACCCCCATGGGTCTGTGGACCGCAGCTTGAAAAACACTGCTCTGTAAGGATTTTTTTTTTTTACTCTAGGATTTTTTTTGTAAACATGAGTTAGCTGGAAGGACATGTAACTGATTTATTAGCCACCGTGGAATGTGTGCATGTATCCCACAATTTCTTCACCAAATCTCTGACCTGTAGTTAAAGTTCAGAAGTCTGGGTTTTTCTAATGAATGTCTGAATCAAAAGAAATGTAGTTTCTGGATTAAAAGTAACAGCATGCAACTGTCATGGACAGAACATGATAGCAAACAGCGGTACCTAGATGTGTTGGTTCTGATTTCATTTCTGCAATATTATTCGAAATACTCCTTTCTGTTTTATGGCTCAAGCAGGCAAATACAAAGGGCAGAGAAGTAAAGAAAATGGAGATGCAGAAAGTTGTAGAAGCTGTTTGAATATGGCTCTTTGAATACAGAAACTCCCTATCTGAGCCTTTGAGTTGCAGTGTCAGAAAAAAATATTTCATATGAGAAAATATGCAGCTCAGCTGCAGCCATCTATCTCAAACTGTTACATTAATTCAAATTTAATTTTATCAATCTATCTTTGGGGAGACTAGCACTGGTGGGCCCAGTTCTTCACTGCCTTTAGCTTTCATAGTCACTTAGGAAAGAAAAATGAAAATAGGATCAGCTGTCTATCTCTGTTCAACAAAGCTCTAATGCATGTGCTTAAACCCCATTAAAGGGAATGTGACTTTGGCGCACATTTAAAATTTAATATATTTAATATATAATATATATATATATATATATATTTAATATTTAAAATTAAAGTACATGCTTACACACTTTTTGGAACTGAAGCCTTTCACCTGCGCATCTACATGTGCATCCAACTGCGTAGTTGTTACTGTGCAGTCATTTATACTTGCTTTATAACAGTTACCATCAGTAACCAAGTTACTACAGTAACCAATGACTGCACAGTAACCATCATTACCGCGCAGTCCTGGTGGTGCACAGGTCATTTCCGACCCTACTGCACAGTAGTGTTGGAGTTACAATTCGTGCCTGCCAATGCTACATCACTGTAGCTTATTGCTATGGCAACATAGCATCTCTTGTAGATATGCCCAGTGTACACAAAATAGGTTGGGGGAATATGTTAGTATTCCAATCTTAGAGCACTTTATATCTACTTTACTCAGATGTAAATGACAATGCTTGATGTTCTACGGTGAGGAATCAGGAGCATTATCCCTAGTATTTTTAGTATGCTGGCAGCTTCAGGAAAATGCTATTAACAGCAGATTTTCACCCTACTAATAATGCTTATTTTGTAAACTGGACATATGGACATTTCGACACTGTGACTACAGTGTATAAAACCCTCAAGTACATCAGTGGTTTAACCCTGTGAAAACCAGGACTGAGAAGGTTTTGTAGCTCAATACATCATGTAACACCAAAAGAGCCCTTGACAAGATCCTTACTTTTAAGAGGCAAAGAACCGTTGTATTTTTTTAAATGATTCCCCCCTCTCCATAACTCCTTACTTATACTCAACAGAAAAAAAAAAGATAAATTTTGTCCAGTCTCAAGCACCATTTGAGACTGTCCAGCTTTTCTTCACACTGTGCAGCTTTTCTTCCCACAGAGGGTCCATCATTGGGACTGGAAATGTAAATGCCTGCCAACGTGAGAATGGCTGCAGCCAACCAGAGACTGAAGTGAACTCCATCTATTAATATTTACATCCATTTAGCCTCTGGTGGCCAGACTTCTTTGGACCAGGTACTTTATGACATATAATGAAGAGATGATTCCTGCCCTGATGAATTTTTGATCCAAGTTCAAGCTGATATACTTTATGACTAATCAGCAGATGTAGACAGATAAACAGAGGATTTAAGGAAACAATGTGATGGAGCAGAGAGAGTATTATCAGATTATGTTTTGCCTCTATATTCTTGCCTGGAGAGGTTTTTTGGTGATGAAGAAAGGGAGCATTTCTTTTCCTCTGCCATATTTTCCACAACTGCTTTATTCAGCGATTCTCCAAATAATCTGCTGCCTTGAAGGGGAACAGTTGTGACAAGCTGCTTCTCTTGTGAGTCAACCTTCCAGGTCTGGATGATGAAATGCAGAATTGGTTGCCTGGGCCCTGGGGTTTGGATGGGGAAGGAGAGGGGGGAGCTGGGGGAGGAATAAAACCATATCTATTTGCTGCATCTGCTTCCAAAGGAGATTGCAGCAAATATTTTATTCAGCGGAGTTGGAGGTCTCCTGTCTCTAGAGAGCAGGAATTTGTTGATTTCCTCATGCCAGGCAAGAATTGCTTATGCAAAGAAAAAGGTGAGAAAATATCTTGGAAAGTCCCTGCTTGTGTCTCATCGTTTCTTCAGTGAGGCCTCCATTTTTCCATCCATTTGATACCCTGGCAAGGCATCTGCCTCATGTGGAAATACCTTTGCCTCTGTGAGAATATCCAATGCTCTGACAAGACTGGGAATCTCTTTTACAATGCATGCAGTCAGTACTTCATCACCCCTTCAAATGGTTGCTACTCCACTTCAGATTTAATTATGGTCTAGCCACCAGGTTAGACCAGGTTCCTTTTCATTGCCAGTTAGAAAAAAGTATCTACTTACTTCCTCAAGTATACAAGCTAAAATGACTGAGAAGGAACTGAGAGCAGAAACAGCAGACTACCTACTCTGCACAAGTCATTTTATGGACCTAAGGAAGGACACCCAACTCAGAGCCCCCAGGGCTGGGAAAGGGCACAAGAACATGAACAGATAGATTCACTTTCTGTTAGAAGAAGGTTCCATGAAAGAACCAGCACAGATATAGTGACCATATATCCTGGGCAAACCAGGACAGTCCCAGCTTCCATAGGCCAGTTCCAGCCAGTTGGTCAAAAATCCTGGAAAGGAGTCTGTTGGGGATGGAGAGAGGCGGGCACCACTGTTGCTACATGCAAGCAAGATGGGCTGACTGAAGAGTTCCCTCCAGACTCTGTTCTGCAACTTTTGATCAATGGACCAGGACTGGATTGTGAAAGCCAGGACCGTCCTGGTTTGCCAGGGCTTATGGTCACCCTAAGGATAGAAGTCATATGGGAAACAGATAGAAAGTACTGATTCACTTTTCCACCTTCTATTTGTTTATTTCCACCCTGGACTACTGCAGCTCTGTGGAGTTTACTATAATCTTATTTGCAAAGGCAGAATGTTAGGAAGTATGAGATTGTGGGTTATGAGATAATGAAAGCTCAGTAGAGACATCATATACATCATTAAAAAAAAATCTTTACAAACTGACTGGTCACTAATTTCTTACATTCGTGAGTACTTCCAGTTTTTGCCAAAGGAAGAAAAGAAATGAGTATTCCCTTTGGTGCAAAGTGGTCTTCTTAAGTCTACACTGCAAACTAACTGTGGCCTGGCAATAGCACAATCAAGCATGCTGTACTGCTTTTTGCAGGTTTCCTCCTGAACTGGAAGCAGTGTAGCTGTGTCTACAAAGTGTTGCAGGCAGGTTGATAAGCATATGGACAGGATTACTGGCACTGCCACTCAATAGAGCCAATTAAGCCCATACGGAGCACTAAGTGGAGGCAACTATCAGCTGCCAAGAACAGCACAATTTGTTTGAAGGCTCTGCTGATGGCCACACAAAGTTTGCATTGAGACATGCCCTTTCATTAAATTCAAAAGTTAACTAAAACCAATTCTGACATGCTCTTGTAGGAAACAAACACATTTCCTACTCCCATAACATGAGGTGCCCTGTAGAATTGCAAGGTAAGCCTGCTCCAAAACCAGCTGGAGTTTTTCCATTGACATTGATGGAGTCTAAATCGGGCTACATCTGTTCTTTTCTAGAACTTAAAAGTGGCAAATAGGTCACATGGGCATGTTTCTCAGAGCTAACACCTCTAGAACAGATCCTTAACAGTTTTTTCCCCTTCTTACCCTCTGCTTGTAAATGCTCCTCTTAACCCTTTACTTTTCTATGCCTTTATTTCCCCAATGACATTTACCCCTCCTTTGAAAAGCACTAGATACAAGATACATTGCTGCAATTTCTCATCGTCTTTCTCCCCTTCTTTGTTTAAGGTGGTCTCTCTCTCTCTCTCAGCTATGGATGCACTCACTTGGCCTTCAAATCCAGGAATATCTCCCACATCCTCCCTCTTCTTACCTTCCTAAGTCTCTCTATTTTGCAAGACTTAAATGTTTCTTAATGGTAAATCCAAAAAGCCTTTGCTCAAGGAAGCCCTTCTGGAGTAGGTCCACAGAAGTAAACAAAATAATTTACATTAGTTAAACATCTGGAACAAAATGTGTGACAGTATTTGATCCCTGTAAGTGATAAATGTCTTAAGCAGAGACAGAGTCTTGCTATATATTTGTAAAGAGGCATGAGCTTTTATGATGTTAAATAGACCATTTTTAACAAACACTGAATTGAGAAAAATGATTTTTGATAAATTTGGGGAAATGTGACTCCCCCTGCACAATGTGCACGGTGTGCAGATGACTTTCCTTTTTAAGGGAGTGATTTACAAACCTGCCACCACATCAGGTAGAACAAAGCTGCATCATGGTTCTAACAGCTCAGACTTGGATTGCTTTGTAGGTGGAAAAACAGGCTCAGCAGAAATCTTACTCAGCCACACAAATACATGCATGCATACTGTATATAACAGCCCTCTAGTTGCCATTGTGATCCAGCTGTCACTTCACCAACCAAAGCCTTTTGTGGTGATATCTGATAGCTGGATTCTTTGCAGTTATAATGAATTCCAAGTTAATGACATTGACCACTGGGTCTAGTAAAGAATCTGAATGCCAAGCTATTTCCCCACCTCCCAACCAATGTCAGCTTCCCTAGTACAATGAACACATGTCAAACAGTCAACATTCCCTCCTAGAATAACTACAGACAAAACCCCACGATGCATAATTAGGCATGTGTTTTAATCCAACTGGATTAGTAATCACAAACTTCTGTATCTGAGGTACAGCTATTTGAGCACAAATATCCTCTGTTCAGAGCTGTGGTGAAAGTAGCAACTTTAGAATCCTTTATGCTTGGGCCAAAGCCTCAAGTCCTTAATATAAACCCCCATTGGAAAGCCACATTTAAAATGACTGTGGAGTAGAGTCTTTCCCATGGCTGACTAATCTTTATGTATAATTTTCAAATGACGACTAATAATTTCATAAAAGAGGAGGATTTATAAAACTACATTAATATCAGTATTATACAGCTAGGTATTGTGATGCTTCACACACATCTGTTAGTGTGGTCCCAGTAAATGTGTTAAATTACTTTGCATTAAATTATGCAACTGTGTTAAATTATTTTGCATTACGTTTATTTGCATTACTGTAGTGCCTGGAGCCCTCCTCATTGACTAGCACCCAGAGTGTGAAGTTGCACTATGCTTAGACCATACTGGGAATGTTAAGAAGTGTTAAAATAAGACCATATTGGGCACATCTACATGGTCATTACCATGCTTTTGCTAATGCACATTAAATTTAGTACCTCCATGTGCCTATACATGAGCGTGGAGACTGCAATTGAGTCTGCTGGAGCATGGCAATTGCTGTGCTCCAGCAGCCTCCTATGTCTCGTGTATCAGCGTCCCTGCACTTAAAAATGGGGGCAGGGGTGCTTGAACTAAAGCTGTCGAACGACCTTTGTTCAAGCACCCTCAATGCCATTTTTAAGTATGGGGATGTTGACACAGGAGATGCAGTGGTGCTTTAATTAGAGTGGCTTTGAGATCTGCTCTAATTCAAGTGCCGCCCTCCCCACCCTCAGAGCATGTGTAAAAGTGCCTTCCATTGTGAGATATTTGAAAAAGGCACATTAGCCTATTTTAATGCATATTAGTGAAAATGCATGGGTTTTTTTTGTGAAGCTTTAACACACATTAAAACAGGTGTGCATCAAAGTGCATGCATCCACCATGAGCAGTTAAACAGTTAGGGTTAATACCATTTCTGCCTGCAGAGCTCTGACTTGCAATTAGAGGACTGATGAGCAGAGGCTTGGCTAGAAGCCAGGATGAGGCTCTATCCCTGCTCTGGGGATAAAGTGGGAGCTGGGAACAGTGCATCCTGGGATGCTGGAGGACTGCATAATTGCTCATTTTATCTCCATGGGCAGACTAAAGTTACCCTAACTCAAGCTAGATACCACAGCCCAGAGTGAACCCTTACCTGAAGTGGTTTTACTTTTAAGACCCTCAAAGAGCACTTAGCACAAGTTAATGAGCTTTAATGTACAGACACTCACATATAAAGTGCTCTTACTATGTTCTCAATGTAATGTGGAACTAGACCCTCGCTGTGCTAAAGACTCTTCAAACACAGAAATAAAATGGGCCCTGCCTCAAAGTATTTCTAGGTCAGCTGTGTCAGTTTGTGATGCTAACAAATGGAGAGAAAGGTGAAATTACTAAATTCATTTTCACCTATGACTTGGCACTGGGTTTTCAATTGAGAATTAAAAGGATGGTGCATTTATCCAAGTTTTTCCTGAGGGATTTGGCCCCTTTTGTTTAAATAAAGTCACTTTTCATCTGCCTGGTTTAGAGGGGGGCATACAGCACTGTCTTCTGCACTCTTCTCACTGCATTCTCCTGATCCCTGGTAGTTGCAACAGCCTCCTGGGGCCCCTGGCTCAAGTCAGACCAGCCTTTAGATTGCTGTTTTTTATGCTAGAAGACTTAGATTAGTAACAGCCAACAAATAGTCTGGGAAATGTAAAAGTAGCCTACCTTTGTACTCCCTGGCTCTCAGCTATACTCAAGTAGGCAACTGACTTTTGTGCCCTCTGCTTGACGAAAACAGAACACCACAAAGTATCAGAAGATGCTTCATTGCAAAAAACACAGCAAATTATGCTGTATTACTGGAAAATTATAATGGGATTTTGTAACTGAGGATGGTATTGTAATGACATACAAAAGGGTTGCATAGACACTCTCAACACTGTCATTTTCTGATTTCTGAGAGCTCAGATATACAATGTGAACACATATTCACATAAAAACAAATGTCCACTTACACAAGGCATCATCACTGACTAGAACAGCCTGTCACAGGTATAAACTCAGCCTGCAGTGCTTAGTGAAAAAGCGGTCATCAAGTGACCATGAATACTGGCTTTGTACAATAAACCTGAACACACAGAAAGAATGAAGGTAGCAGGAGGATCAGAAAAAGAAACATTTCAAATTAATGAGAAGTTCCTGTTTGATTTTTCACAACAACTTAAATCCAGAATCTGCCCCTTGCAAACACATGGGCCACTCCCATGGAAACAGCATGATTGCAGTAAGAGCCACATAATATCCAGATACTGAATTTGGCTCTTAATACTTGTTCTCCCCTAAAAAACAAAACACACTGGGTTGGACTACAATAAAAAAAAATGCTACTACCACTGAGTACACCACACATTTCCAGTCTGCAAGGTGCATCTCTATTGCCTATCCTTAAGTGACTGGGCTAAATTCAGACTTGGTACGTATTTGTGGTCAATTATACTACATTTAAATTTAGTTCATTCCCTGCCTGGAACCCATATTGCTAAGAAGAGGAGATGCATAGGCAAAAAGCAGTACATCAGCAGAGATCCACATTCTATAGATCACAAAAGAAAATTTTTCCCTGAAGTAGCAAGATAGGAGATAGGTAGTATATCCCTGTAAAGCAAGCCACACTTCCTTTGTATCGTGCCTCTGGCATATCCTAATTCAAAACCCCCTTCCATCTTAGCACGTTGTCAATTACAAACGTGGACATAACACAGTAGCATTAGAACTGCTGAGCTGACCTATCATGCCAACCTGTGGTCTTACCAGTATGGGCAATTAGAGAATTTAACTGAAAAGACAATTAAATGTGCTCTGCTCACCTTCGAATGACATCCCTGATAAACAGCCTTCACAGAGCTGTGCAAGTTTCTACACCCACAGATGTCAGGGATTGGTCATTTTAAATACATATCACTGCAATTTTTCAGAGGAGCCCAGTTCATGTGTTATTTAAACAATTCAAAGGTTGAATTTATAAAATAATGAGACAAAGCACCCCCCTCCGCACCTCCAAAATTGGACAATTGGATCACCAGTATATGTCTATGATTTCTATGATATAGGCTGCCCTGACAAGTTTGATGTGTTGAAAACATGAAGCAGATGTTCATTTTCTCCAGATCTATTACAAGTTTTATGTCCTGAAATTATCTTCAAATTTCTTTCTTTTCCCCCCAAATGTTATAGACACAGAAACATTCAATAATGGAGAAAACATTTTTGTAGAGTGGTCTTTGTGGATTTTTTTTTGTCTACTGCTAGTTTTAAATATAAAGTATAGCATATGTTTAACACGGAGCATATGGAAAAAAGCAAAATCATATCTTGAATTCCAGGGAAAACTGTCTTGATACAAAAGCTACCACACAGAGAAACTGGTCACTGGAAAATGAAAAAGTAATATATAGAGATCTTTATATCTCCTCCTCCTAATCCTGATATAAATCAGTGGTAACTACCCTGAAGTCAATGAGATTGTATTGTGTAGAACTAGTGTAAATCGGACCCGAATCAGGTTTGGTAGAAAAATGCTTAAATTCACTGGCCATTCTATCTTTTCATTATTTACATTCTTATCCTAGAAGTCAGCAACACAGTGGCAACCATCTGTCTAAGAACATCTGAATAAAAGAGCTCTTTCATGACAAGAGAATAAATATAGTCGAAAACCTGTTAAAATGGACTGTTGTCTGATCAGGGGACAGGAATTACCCACCCCTTCTAAAGCTGTCATGCACAAGTGTCATGTGTTTGGCACTGTGCAGGTTTGAGGGTGCAGCGTTCCTTGTAGAAAACTCATACCAACAACATTAACGTCTAATATGCATTTTCAACCACTCTCCAGAGGCTAGGCACATGGCAAAGGCAAATTTCAGTCCATCTTCCCAAGAGATATTTTTTTTTAACAGAAGAGCATGTTTTAGCTCAGTGCCTTGAGAAATGACTGTCAATGGTATAGGAGTCACCTGTTGGTAGTGAATTCACTGGGTGAAAGAAACCAAACATCTCACCCCAAACAGGTATGCTTTTGCAGACATGTCATCTTACAAAATGCTTCAACAAGATGGGAGGAATGTGGATGAGAGTTTGGCTACTCCTTAATGGGTTAAGAAAAGCTGAGGTCATTGGTATGAGCATTATTTATATGATTATAGCATAGAGAAACCCCAGTCAGGGACCAGGACCCCTCTTTGTTTAGCACCTTGAAGACAATGAAAAAACAGCCACTACACATTATGTTTATGGTTTAATTTTAATCTGATGAGAAAGATTAGTTTAGCTGACAGGAAGCAAATATTTGTAATAGCTCCTTAGTGCAAGGCTGCCTATGTGAACACAAACAGGTTGATAATGAGAACCTGTGGCTGGAGATGGACAGGTCTATGGAGAAGACAGGCTGTGTATACCACAAGCTATTTTACTTGGAGAATGTCAGATCATCAGTAAAAGCACTGGAAATGAAGTGCACAGTGATAGGTATATGTGTAATACTGTCAATAACCAAGCAACATTTCTTGCCAAGGTATTATTGTATGGTCATCCTTATTTTTGAGAGGCAAGGGAAGGAAATGATTAACTTATGAGAAACAGTGTGCCAGCATTGATGAGGATATCTGTCTGGACAACCACAAGTACGGATCCCATTGTAGAGTGCAGCTCTTAATTGATTGGTCTCGGTGGGAATGGTATTTGATTCAGAGATGACTCCTTAGCCCATCTGCCAGTGGTGCTCATATTCTCTCTTTTTGTTATTAATGCATTTCAGTTTTAGAGAGGAGTCTATGTTCCTTATGTTTTGTCTCCACACAGAAGTTAGTGTTTAATTTAAATATTTTTTTAAACTGTGTCTAAATCCCTTTGTGGATGTACTTATTTTGATTAACAATTACTTTATTTTGATTTAACTTAAACCTGTTCCTAGATTGTTTAAAATAACATAGAATATGCCAGGCTTATGTCAGTGAGAGCATCCGTATCTACCTTTCACATGGGTTAAACCAATTTGATTTTAAATCACAAGTTAGTTAAATAGGTAAAACTTCGCTCATCTATAAACCTGCAAATGAATGGACTACGTTTATGTGAATAAGGGAGCTAAGAACAATTTATCTTAAAGTGTGAATTTCTTAGAATTGTTTATCTGCTTTTGAAAAAAAGTCAATAGGACCCAAATATTGAAAAAATAAATATAGCTCTGCAGGATGACTGCTATAAACAAGTATGCATGTATACAGAGCTAGAGCCTTAACATTCCATCAGCCTTATCAGGGATTTCCTTCACTGCGGGGCGAGTTCCACTGATTGATACGGAGTCCCTGCTAAGACGACATTCCCTCCCTGGAGGACAGATGGAATTTGAAGGCTCAGGGCCTGTTTACGTATAAACATACCCAGGCAAAACCATGCCTCTGCCTTAATAGACACAGAAAGTCTTGAAAAGGAAATATATAGCTTGACTGCAAAAGAGAAGCAGCTCAGGATGATGCAGGACTGGGTGAAGGGCACACAGATTCTGATCAATACAGAAATTTGCTGTGATGGACTTCCATGGGCAGCTGCAGGATAGGGGTGAGAGTAGATAGAGACTGGTCCCAATAGGACCCTGATCCTGAGTCTTCCCCCATATGGCATGGTGATCATATATTACATGAGGACATAAGAAGGATACTAATGAAGGCTTGGATTATGCAAAATGGAGTCTCTCAGGAATTCCCAAGGAAGATGATTATGTTCCTGTTTATCATTATTCTTTATCTTTTACACTGGGAAATAAGCTACAGTTTTGAACAGATATTTCACAGCATAGTAGAAATCAGCAATTTAAAGTTGTATAAAATAGGAAGAGACTAACATGCATATCCTTTCACCTCTTCCATCAAAAATAAAATCATCAGACTATATTCCACTTAATTTTTTAAAGCAACAGATTATTCTAAAAGGGAAAACAAAATAATCCCCAAGACATGTGGGCTACTGCATATATCCATATATGTAAAGATCCTTCAATATTAACTGACCAATTGAGTCCATGTTAGTCATAACATCTAAGCTGAAGTAATGAAACAAGGATATATTAAATAAATATATACCCTTTGCATGGCAACTGATTTTTCTTTAAGACCGTGCCAGTATATTCCTTCCCTTAAAAGCTGTGGGTGGGAGATGGGGAATTTGTTTGTGTACCAGGGTAAAAAGGAATATATTTTATTCAGAGAGAGACTCAGGAAGAGTACAGTTGATTTCATCAACAGCTGAAGTGAGGGACAGCAGCTGCAGATGTTTTGTGCTCACCGGTGGGCCTTCTTCCCCGAGTTCCATTACTGCCAGCAGCAAGCAAAAAGCTCTAGGTACCATCTTTACTCTCCCTTTCTCTCTCTCTCTCTATTTATTTTTGAGAGCACTTCCAGATAAATGCCAGTCATTTGGCCAGGGCTAACTCACAGAAGGTACAGCAGGCACAGATGGTACTAATGCATAAATGTAATCTAGCAAAAGGATGCCAACGCCAACCCAGAAAAGGTTCCAAATAGCTGCCGTGCACTTACAGGAATATAGTGATTGGCAAGGTTAAAGCTGAGATTTGCAAGAGCTTACTGTTCCCAAATCAACAATAGACATTCTAAAACAAATGAGCATATTTATTTATTAATTTATAAAATGCACCTAATACCAAGATCTCTGGGCATATGCATAATTCTGAAAAAACACCCTTCCCCAAAACCTACTAAACAAATAATATTGATCAATGTAAAAAAAATAAAATAAAAGGCCCTCTTTTTCTATAAAAGAGACAGATTTTATTCTACCTATTAAGGTGGCTAAATAAATGTAGGTGCTTAATTGTGATCCTATTCCATCCTCCTCAAGTCCGTGAAAAACAATTAACCCAAATGGTGACTAGGTTCTGCTTGTTGTTCTTTGTAACTTAGTCTTAAAAATAAGATGATGTGGTGGTACAATCATAGGTGTGTTAATGTTTTTTCAGACATCAGAACAGTGTGGAAAAGGACCGTACTTGGGCATCTAACAGGTGAAATGGGATCTGGTCCCTTCATTCCCAAACACCCAAGAGTAAAAAGCATAAATGAATAGATGGATCTTATGCAGTAGTAGTCTAAAAGTCAATGGAACACGTCTGTCTGACCAGCAAAGGAAGTTAATCCCAGGACAGAAGGCCCCCATCATGATTGCTCTGCCCTTCCCCCACAAAAAAACTAAGCACTGTGAACACTCGCATCTCAGCTGACTTCATCTGTGGCGGCATTTCTTAATGAGGGAGAAAACATTTCAGACAGCAAGGACTAATTACTTCCATCTTATATGCACTGGACTTAGATGGCCCACATATACCTAATGCCTGGAACATACGACATATTTGAATGGATCTTTACTACTTTTAACCAGGGTTATTTGGCCAAATCTGGTACATAATGTCACAACCCAAGGTTGTGGATTTTTTGATTGTGTGCGCTTTGGCACCGCTAAATTATGTTCCCGATGAATTGCAGCTCTTTTGCACGATGGAGTGTTCTGTTGTTATAGAGAACCTGCATGCAGAAAAGTGTTTCCCGCCGTTCTGTAGCCTTCTTTGCATTGTGCATTACTCTTGCATTACAGTGATGCACGCTGCAAAGGAGTTCCCGCCAGTTGTATTGAGATTTGAGCCACATTATTGGCCGGTCTTAATTTAGGCACACGTGGTGGCTAGCTATTGGCTTGCTAGCCGTACAAAAGGCTTGGGTGGTTTCCGCCCAAGTTGGAGAGAAAGACAGAGAGAGAGAGACGGAGAGACGGATCTCTAAGCGCTGTGGGTCCTTTCGAACCCAGCGTGTCTTTCTTAAGAAGGCGATAGAGGCTCCAATTGCCGAACCCCCGGAGCCTAGCAAACTCCGGGGCACCACTTACCAACGGCCTCTAGCCTCTCCCCGTCACCGATCGCAGTCCAGACAAATCCCTACCCTAGAACCCAGTTATCGAAACCACGGAGTCTGAACCACTCCGAGGATCCTGGGAACCGAGTTTTAGAGTCCTCCAACGAGGATTGAAGCGGAGCTGTACCTGGAAACTGTCCAGCCTGCACCGCGACCATCTCCGGTGTAAGTAAATAATCTTTTCAATCGACCATTACGCCTCCGTGACTGATTCTAGCTCGAGCGTACTACTCCACCCCGCGACTTTTCTCCGGCCCCGTGTGCCCGGGCTGCCGGCCACAGCCCGCGTGCACACAGACGGGCCCGGCTCGCGCCTGGCGAGGACGGGACCAGGAGCCGGCCCGCACACACAATTATTTGGTTAAAATCTGGCGTAAAACTACACCAGTGTAATTTACACTGGTGTAGGTGTTGTGGGTTTACAGCTGTTCAGGAGTAGCCCTTTGCTCAAGGCAAATTGGTTAGTACCTTTTCCCCTGCCACCTAGTGGCCACACACTGTAATGCTACCTGCTACTTTCAACTACCAGTACCCAGGGTCAGAAAGAATGTTGTCAGCCCACTCTGGATCCCTCTGTAATTTACTTGGTGTACAAAACTGATGTAAATTACACTAGTGTAAACAGGTCAGGACTTTGTGCTGCTGGATAGTATGCTGGCTATAGTGCATGCAGGGCAAGACCTAGGTTGTAAGTCTGGAATAGATTCTGCTTTAAAATTTGTAAGCACTTTGGGACCTAGAGATGAAAAGCGCTATGCCAAAGCTCAATATTAGGGTCATTCATTAATACATTTAAAAAATCCAAGAACATCTGAAGACACTGAAAGTCAGTTGTCTCTTCTTCTCAATAATGTTGTCCAAAAAAGGAGTTTAGCAGGAAGATGATAACTGTCAAGGTAACTCACCCAGGGAGCAAATGGGCTTCTCTCTCTACTGGCTTTCACTTTGTATAATTTTTTTTTTTAAAACAGATGTGCAAAGCAGGTGAGAAAAGCTCCTTCTGATTAGGTGGCTTTTTAGATTCATTTGGAAAAGGTATAAATAGCTACACAAAGTTCCAGGCTGTTGAGAACCAGGGTCAGGATTTCTTAAAAACATAGCAAACATGATCTTGGCCTAGATCTCTGCATGGAGCTGGCAATAGCAACAAAAACAGTTGATCACATTGAATGGATCGCATTCCCCATCCCACTTCACCTCCACCGGACCACATTCCTATGCTGACCGTTTATACCCAGGTTGTATTCTGCAGCAGTTTCCCACCTCCATGGTGCACCATAGAGTTGATGCTAATTCTTCAAGTCAAAAGAAATTTGTTACCTGCAGTACACAATTCACATAGCCAGATCCTGCAGACTCTTACACAGGTACATGCTCAGCTTTACCTATGTGACTAGTCCCCATGGCAATGGGATTCTTGATTAGAACAGGAGTCTGGACTAACAAATCCCAGAGTGAGATTATTCTCAGTGGATAAAAGGCTTCTTAAAGGTATTAGGAGGAGAAGAGAACAAGTGCTTCAATGTATTTTTAAAGTGAAAACACTTACTTTATTATTCTGCTTACCCAGAATCAGCCAAGGAACTGGAATTTTTAAAATTAGTATTGTATATTTAAAAAAAGATCAGAATGATAAGGTCCCTATTAAATTTAGGAAAATGTTATAGTGTCTTAGACTGAGAAAAGATTTAAAAAAATAACCATGCTAAATTTAATTTGGTGAACGTAGTTAAGGAAATGCGGTTTGTAGATTATAATGTAAAAAGCAACTTATCTGTTGCTATAGCAACTACTTGTTTATTGTACAGCAGACTAAATTGTGAACATGTCCTGCCTGAAAGGACTTTAAAGTTCATGCTCTCCTCCCCCTTTTTTTTTTTTTAAATTGTTTTAAATGTTTTCATGAGTGTTTAACTTCTGCATATTTGAGGGGAACACCCCCTCACCCATTAAGTCTGTATCAATATTTTAATTTTTATGAAATTACTAGTAATTTAGAACTTGTCCTCTGAAATTACCTGGTAAATTACCACAGCAACATTTAGAAGTAAAGAGCAATGAGGTGTGCACAATTATCTTCTATAGCTGGAGACATGCATACACTTAAACATGAATTTAATTCTAATCCAGGTAGTTCAGTGACTTTTAAAAACATTACCTATAAATTGTTGCTGAGGATGAGAGTGCTGTTTGCAGCTTAAACCATAATAAAATTAAAACTGAAAATTAAAAAAAAAAATTCAAACCAATAAACTTGTGCGTAAAAATATACTTGCAAAAAAAGCAAGTAGGTTTAATTATATCAATTTCAGATAAACTATTATATAATTTAGCAAGATGTTTTTCATTCACTCATTTTCAAGAACAACAAAACATTGGATATCATTACTCTTTTTTAACCGGGAAACTGAGACATAGAGCACTTAAATGACTAACCCACATACACACAGAACAGAGCCCTCCTGAGGGCTGGGAATACAGTTCTCCTGAGACTCAGTCCCATGTTCTACTGCTTGGATTATGCTACACTGGTTCTGACACCATTCTGAGAGACATCACCAGCCTTGTTCAAAGGTTCAGCCTTGTTCAGTACTTGTGTTATATAGTGTTACTGAAGGGAGAATTTGTCCTTGGTGATTTACAAATAAGCAGGATTTTTTCTTTGGTCTGTGTTAAGTAACTAATAAAAAGAAGTCCTAAATAGCCACATCACATTTGTCTACTCCTATTAGCTTTGTCTAAATAATTCTGCTTTCAGTTACACATGGGCAAGCCAAGTGAGGTTTTAAATTTTGGGGGGTTGCATACATAGTATGAGTGGTAAGATCTGACCCATAGCTGATATACCATACCCATTAAAGCACAAACAGGTAAATACTTAACACTGTCTACTGGGTTTAATATTAGCAGGGTCAAGACCTTTACACATTGCTTCTATGATGGCTGGGCTCTAAACCATGAAAATAATCCTGGATCCAATCAAAATGAGCACATTTTATGTGAAAACCACAAACCCCCTTGACATCCTAATTATTCTGTGAAGCTGTCAAATAAGAGAACAATCTGAATAAGCATTTTAGCCAAGAAAAATGGCTGGGCATCAATGAGATTTTTGTCTCAGTAAGGTTACAGACAAATGTATTACAGTAAGTTACGGGACTAGAAACTTACTACACATCAGTTGCTCTACAGCAGCTGTCTGTGCGCCCACACTTACTCTATACTAAGGGAAAGCTAACACTGAGTAACTTAGCCCTGAGTTTAGCTTCCAGTTGCCCTGGAGTAAGGGCAGGCATATGGACCATATCCACGAAACTGCTGATATGTAATAAGTTCCACTTCCCTTTAACTCAATGCAATTATGGTCATGTGAGCATACCCTAAGTTTTGCTGAATCAACAAGCCACTTGAAGGCACTACTGAGCTAGGGTAAAGGCAGCACCACTGGGCTATCTGTGTATGGAATTTAGTTAGTTACAGTTCACTAAAAAGTATAAAATGGAAGGGCTCAGAAATAAGTCTAGTGAGGAAAAACTCTGTGGCAGAATAAATCTAGAAAGCCAGAATAAAAAGAAAAGCAAGGCAGAAGCAATGTGGCCACTCTCCATGATATGATATTATGGAACCAAATTTGATCCCTACCTAAGGACTTCTTAAAATAAAAACATTCCTCTAAAGCTTTTGCAAACCTACTACTGCAGTGTTGTATAAACACACAACATGATATTAACTAGAAAATAGCAAACCAGTGTTAAGCATGTGATTTTTCAAAGGAGCCTGAAATCATTAAGTATCATGGTAAATGGAATCTGAGCGCCTAACTCATTAAGATGCTTTGAAAATCACAGCCTCATTCTACTGCAGCAAACAGCCAGTTGTGATGGTAGAAAGTATATTCTTCAACAGCACTACATGGAACTTATAGGGACAGATTCTCTTTTACTTGCACGAAGATAGAACTGGAGTCACTCCACTGAAGTCAAAGGAAACGCTTTGGTGTAAAACCAGGGTGAATTAGATCATAATCATGCCCAGTGTCCTTACCTTGCTTCTCTTTTGTACATAGGTATGCCAGAGGTCTCAGATCAGCATATGATGTTACATACCATATGTACTGCAATACCTATGCACAGGAGGACGAGTTAAGGAA
>NW_005842234.1:1089257-1094729 GCF_000455745.1 Alligator sinensis
GGAGATGGGCTTGCATGTTTGAAAGTCTGCCACTTGGACATTAAAACAATCATGTGACAGAACTCCTACTCTCTCAAAGGGTCAGACGCATTAAACTCAAATGATGAGGTTAATGTAGAAAGAAATGTTTTCAGTGATGACTACAAGAGACAAGCTGTTTAGAAAAGCTCTCTCAACAAACAGCTGACTTGAGCAAAAGGACCTCATTTTTAAACAAGCAAAATCATGAAATCACATTTTTGCAGTTTCTGCAATTGCACAAAAATACTGATGAGAGAGAAGGCTATTTCCACTGAATTCTGAAAGAAATGGACATGAATTGCATCACAATGGAAATACTGACGTTCACCTGGAGCTCCATTTGAAGTCTTTCTCATGGGACACACTGTGTCCGCATCCAAAAGCTTTAGTTGTATCCAAGACAGGATTGGCAGATGCTCTGCCAGAAGAACTGCTATACTTTTGAGGAGTATATCTACATAGTCATCAGAACCCAAAAAAGATCTGGTTTACTTTTTTGCCACAAAGTACAACCTTTGATGGACAAGGATAAATACGGTCAAAAGTGAAATTAATAGGTAGCACAATATGAAAACCAAAACAAGCCCTTTCTTTTCTTTGTGGAAAAAAATGGGATTTACTTTAGGGGCAGCAGCATTTGATATTTTGAGGTACTTTAGTACAAACTCGTAATTTACATGAAGAAAACCTTCTAATCTGGTTACATTTGTGCTGGGGGAAATGCATTTCTTCTGGCACAAATATGGAGAGTTCAGGTGATCTTGAAAAAACTGAAAGCATTTCCAACAAAGAAGATCTTTCTTCTCTTGGAAAAGCTTGAACATCTGTATGCTCCTGAGGACCCCCAGTACTCCATTCTCCACCTCTTGAAGGGAAGGAGGGACAGCACTGATTCTCTGACAGCTTGCCCAGATGGTGAGCTTTCAGGGAGCCCTGTGGGAACCCTGCTGTATTCTCCCACCACTGGACCTGCCTTGGACTGGGAGCATCCAAGGCAGGAGGGTGTTCCCCACAACCAGGACAGTTCCCACTGTGCTGCTTCCTACTGATGCCCACATGGTATCAGCTAGAGAAAGCCTGTCTGCCATGGGAGTAGGAATGAAGGAGCAGCTCTCTATTGCCTCCATGGCTGTGAAGCATGCCTTTGAGGCAACTTGGTTGCTCTCCAGCCAGAGGGCTACAATGTTTGAACATGTCTCTCCTATTGCCACATTTTCCAGTACCTGAAATTTGAAGTGCTAGAATTGAACACCTGTCCCTAGTTTCAGTTCATCCTATATCTTAGACTGTGATTGTCATTTTATAGGGTAGACTGAGAACATTTTTAAGAATTTCCTGACTTTTTGGTATTTGACTGGAATGCAGGATAATAATCCTGTACAGTATTTGTAGGAAGAATAAATTCTTCAATAGGACCCCCACCCCCCCACCCCGTTTGATATCTCTACCGGGATATTCTCATTAAAGCTTCACTCAGTACAGATCAGGAAGGAATGAATGCTTCTCGTCTCCACCCTGTTTTTTCCTTTTCTCTCACAGACAACTGATTTGACTACACCTAATTAAAAAGTTTTTTAAAAGTGGCATAAGCTTAATTAAGATTTTAATTTTGTTACAAAGTATGAGAATCAATCACTACAGACTCAGTGGTGACATTAAGAAAATGCAGTGCCTGTTCCTCCTCCTCCTCCTAGTAATAGAGATAATTACTAGTGATGAGAAGAAGAGATATTGGGAAAGTGTTTTGCCTAATTTTGAACCCAGTCAAGCATCATGAATTCACAACTGGGCTGCAAACTTGAGATAACCGGGGTCTAAGGATGTTTATACATGTGCTCTGGGAGGCATGGGGGGCAAGGGGGAATGCTTTAATGAGCACAGCTCTGAATAAGCTTTAGTTTAAAGCATCCCGCTGCCATTTTTGTGCTCAGAGATGCTAATACACGTAACACTGGAGGCTGCTGGACCACGTTAATTTCCAGACTCCAGCAGACTCAATTAATCACATCTGCTGCGACGTGCTGTAATTACAGAATGTCAGAGCAGGCTCCCTGCATGTGTATGGGAGGCCTAAGTGCAGGTTGAAATTTGTATTTACTTATGGGTTCAAAATGGTTAAGAATTTCAAGAAATGTGTTTTTGTTTTTCAAAAGGTGGAACTGGTTTCTGGTGTGATCTCTACTCAGGTTAGCTATGCTTGTATAGCATAGTATGGGAAAGGGGGAAGGAGAAATAAATCAAGAGAAAGGGCACACACAAAACCAAGAAGAGAAAAATCCTTCCAAAAGCACAGAGCTTCTTTAAAAGGAGTAGAAACGAGATAAATGGCTTTTAATATAAATTAAATGGAGATTGGGCAAAGAGCTGAGACAGTGTAAGTCAACACAACTTCACTCTGTTCTAGGGAGAGGCACTAATTTACACTGGCTGAGAAGCCAGAACTCAGCCAACAGCTTAATGAGGAGAAGGGCAGGTAAGAAATTCTTTGTTGAAGACTGGAATTCTGTAAAGGCAAAGGTCCAGATCCAATAAATGTTGCAGTGCCTAAGTTTCAGATGTCTAGCTCCCAAATGAAGTCTAAACCACAGATGTAGGCACATAGTCCCCTTGTATAGTGCGCAGGCATCTCGGAGGTAGGCACCTCGGAAGGACAACCCAAAAATCTGCATGCTCAGCAGGGAGCTGCCGAGGATAGCAACGTGATTAAACTCCTGTCACTCTCCAGTGTTCTTCAGATCTTGAATCAGGGTTAGAGGGGAGACACTTCTATCCACTCAGAGCCAAGAACCCAAGCCTGTGAGTAGATGCTTTCAAACAGCTTTTTTAGACTAAACAGAGATAGTCAAAAAGCCTGAGGCTTAATTGATTTAATTTTCACAGATTAGGCTAAACTGCATAAATTGAACTGATAAGCAAGTGAACAGACATGCACTTTTGATTCTGGGAATGCAGCTACATACCTGCAGTGGTCCAGGCCAGAAGCCAGGAGGTGCTAGATCCCACCTCCCTGGTTGGCTGGAGCAGAGAGCCTGGGTCAAGGCTAGCCAGCCCACAACTGTGGGGGAGGTGCAAAGCATCCTGGGATGCTAGGGGACTGTGAATTAACTTGAATCTGGAGGGGATCTGGGACAGGAGTTCAATAAACCGATTTAACCTAAATCAGTTATGTTTGCTACTACATCCCTCCAGTGTCTTAAACTGGTTTTGGCCATTTTGAAAGCAGTTTATGTGCACTGAACTTCTGTTGTGTTACAGATTTGAACCAGTTTCCAATCACTTATACCAGTTTGTGTGTAATTTCTGTCCCAAGCCTTAAAGAACTAAGCAAATCTGCTGTACCTATTACTATTACAGTCATCCAGAATGTACAGCATGTTTCTCCTATGCACCTAGTCAATTCTGCTCTTTATGTTGCCATGTCTTGGGTCTCAGGTGGTGCATCGGGAATGCAAGAACTGCATTGTTCCCCAGTAAAGAATTAATTGATGCCTTATGCTCATTTGCTCCTGCTCTCTCTCTTCACCCTTACAAGCTGGGGGCGGGGGGGAGGAGGCAGTGCACAAGCTGGCTCTTAATACATATATTCACATACATCCATTACTGTTTTTGAGTTCTAAAATTGTGTTCCTCAAAAACTTCCAAAGATAGAGAGCACAGGTGCTGGGACACCTGTTCTTTCTTACCTGTCATTATTTAATGCACTATCAATTCTAAAAACACTTTCAAATCACTTCATAAAAGCCAGAGCTATTGCAAAGCTACAAAACTCTGAACTCCACCAGGATTAAACATCCAGTCCTTTTTGAGATGGGATGCATATTTTGGATTAGCATCCAAGAGTTTCAAGACTTCTCTGAGCTATCCAAACCTCCTATATTTGTTTATAAAATTTGGATTGAATCTCTTACAAATTCAGGTTTTCTTACATTAGTACTGCTGCTGTTATTGCTGGTGTCCCAGCAAGAAGAATAAAGATGCATGGATCTAAGAAGTCATTTAAAATAGTTACGCTATTTTTTTTGGATTATGGAACATTTACTGACATGTGGAGACAAATGTGACTCCCAATTGATTCTTAATTTATCCCAAGAATACTAGCCAGTAAACAGTGCTAATTATCACTGCAGCAATTAAACACAAACTTTTCCACAGCTTGGTAAGTTGAACATTAGAGAGAAGCAAGTGGAAATGAAACAAAGGCAGCTTCTCTTGTGGAAGCTGGGAACAAACGGTGTCACTCTCATTTCTGCCTTTGAGTCAAGCTAATTAAGACCTGCCAGAGGCTTTACAGAAATTGAACTTCCCTTGCAGCAGTGCTGCTTGTACAAATTATAAAATATTTTACTTTAAAAGGTCTGAAATATTAGGTGAATATTTCTACGACTTGACAGTATGAAAAAGAATAAACTTCACCCTTCGACTTAAATGAAGTTTATGAAACAAGCCACATACTCAGCACAACTTTCACATAAAGCTCTCAACTGTAGATTCTATCCCTGCAGAGGAATTAACACACTGTTAAAAAGGAAAAAGTGGCTGCTGTATTGTAAGTGTTACTTCTTTGTTATTCATGGTGCTTAATATATTGAGCACTATACAGAAATAATTACTCCTATTACAATCATTAAAATTATTAAATCACATGAACATTAAAAATGCTGCAGTAGGAGAAAAAAGTTGAGAATTTTACAGTTTTGCATTTCAAGGCAAGTCTAAAAGAAAAAAAAAAAGAACAGGCCCATTAAAAAGAGACTTGATATGACATAAGTTATGCACAAATTACATCTTTTTCCCCTCTTCTGAATGACAAATTTTATAAGAATTTTATCAAGGAGAGAAAAAGCTATTTGCACTTGTGTGAATGTCACAATGGCAGACCTACCAGAAACTTGAAAATGCAGTTCATGTGACTGTGGTAAATATGCAAGATTTTGGCACAATATGGGATACATTTGCAGTTTAATTTCAATAGGCCGTTAAGCTCTTAAACACATTAAGCATATCCACCACTGCTGGCAAAATCTTTCATGTCTTTGACTCTGCCACTTTATTGCAGACTGCTCTCTTCCCAGACTTGGAGGCCCCCATGGGGAGTTTGACATGCAGTCAGATTGCAAGACACTAATAACAGCCTGAACATTCAGTAGTTCTTTTATGCCAGAAGAAAGATGTTTAAATATATATTTAAAATATATATTATATACAATGTTTGTATGTGTCTCTCTTTTATAGAAATATATATGAAAACATATATGGATATACACACACACACACACACACACCTTTTTCATACATGCACACAAATGAATACGTGTGTGTATGTTTCTCTCTCTAAATATATATATAATTTCTATTATATATAAACATTTCTATTCTGTCTCTCATATGATATAATATGGTATAAGATAATATGATGGAGAGAGAGAGCGTGTGTGTGTGTATATTATATAT
>NW_005842234.1:1094739-1096481 GCF_000455745.1 Alligator sinensis
TTTATTTCAACTTTCCTAAGTGTTAAACGCACTCCAGCATTAATTGACAAGTCCTCCTTCCTGTCTTTTCCAGACTTTTCAAAAATGCAAAATTGAATGATATAGTTTAAGACTTCGAACTGTTGGCTCAAATGTTTTATTGGCACTCCTCCACGTGTTTAATTTTATGTTTATGTTTCTTATGGTGTGTCACCAAATGTCTTCACAATGAGGTTGTAAACTGGTATTTTGCTGATGATCAATTATACCTCAGACAGACAGACCATGTTTTCAACCTTCACATCTATTTAAACTATTTCTAAGATCCCCTACTATAATCACAAAGCCTGATCCATTCCCATTTCTGCATGTGAATCTGCAGATCAAAAGGTTAGCAAGCCAGTGCTTCCCTACTGTACACTTGTGTAATCAGTGTGGACTTGTGGAGAATTAACAATGGAACCATAGTTAAGGTCCATTTCTCATCCTCATCAAGGTACAAGGAGCCCAGAAAATAACAAAATGCAAGTGTACACATTTCACATCACTTTTGACAACAACAGACATGATGGTAGATACATCAAGTGTAGTAATAAAATCAATATTTTTAAATGTGCATAGCTTTCCCCCTTCATCCAGGAGAAGCTATTAAAATATGGATTAACAGGAAAGTTAGGTCAAATCTGGTTTACCTCTTGCAGCAAAATATAAGGCTGAGAACCAAATGAGCACAGCAGAAAATGGAAAATTGGAGGAAGGAGAAGTATTATTAAGTATGCTAAAACTATATTATCTGCACCTGTAGGAATGATTAGAGGAAACACCACCTGATTACTAAATCCACATCACTCTACTGTGACACCCTGATAGCTTCTCATTAACTACTGGTATGAAGTTATGGGCTGATATTACCCATATAAAACTAAAAAACAAAACAAAACAATGGAAGAATTTATGTGGAAAGAGGTTCTTTGAGCCTTTCATTGAAGAGTGAAATAAATTCATTCTCTTTACATAAAACAAAATACAGCACAGATGAAGTTTAACTCAGCCAATCTTTGGACTAGATTAGAAATGCCAAAGATCAAAATCAAAACAAAGATCAAACTCATCCTAGGAGTTTCAAGACTTATAGAAAGAAAAAAGAAGCTCTAACCTGTATTCAATTAGAAATGCAATAAACTTAAATCGTGCTGAATTGTATGACAAAACAGAAGAATTGCATTAAAAAGATTATGTGGGGAAGGGTGGATGTCAACTGAATTGAACCCCACAAAGCACCTTTCCCCTCCTACCATTAGCTAAAAGACTGCATTCTATCTTCTTGTTTGCACTTTCAGTGGGAGGTAGCGAAGCCACAGACATTGGCGATGCATAGGGGGTGCATGAGGGTGCACGTGCACCCCTTGAGTGTGGCGGTGTACCCCCTGCGAAAAGGTGCCGGTGACACTGCTGATGGTGCCTGCAGGTGGTCGCCGCTCACTGCCCCCCAACCCCCTGGCTGCTGACACTGCTGGTAGCATGTGCGCACAGTCCGCAATCGCTGCTGGCCACTACCGCCACTGCCAGTGGTGTCTGCAGAGGTTGCCGACCACCAGTTGGCGCTCGCCAACCCCCTTGCCTCCAACAGCGCCGCAGCCACCTGCGGGAGCTTCCCACTTGCTGCCGCCACACTTCTGACACTGACAGAGCCACTGCCACCTTCAGGAGCTCAACGCACCCCCCCCCCCCCCCCCCCCCGGGGGGCGGGGGGGGTTTGGGCC
>NW_005842234.1:1096512-1159174 GCF_000455745.1 Alligator sinensis
CCCCCCCCCCAGCCTCCGGGGGCATGCGGCGTTTATGGCCACAGATAATTTATGCATTTAACAAGCAGTCCTGTCACTTAGGGTGCCTGAAGATGTGCAGAATGCCTGCTTTGATGTGCTGTAATTACAGCGCATCAGAGCAGACTCAAGTAATCGAATCTGCTAGAGGATGCTAATCAGCACACTCCAGCAGCCTCGGCATCTCATGTATTCAGCATCCCCATGCTTCAAAATGGCAGTGGGGGCACTTTAACCAAGGTAGTTTTGAAGTGCGGGACGCTGAATACACAGGTACTTTAATTAAAGCAGCTTGCTCCCCGCCCCGGAGCACATGTAAAGACACCCTTAGTTAGTGAATTTAGATTTAGGGATACAAATTGAAAAATTTTAGCCAAAGTACAAAAATAGGCAGACAATTTCCTTCCAAAAATATATTTGTAACAGATTTTCATCCATTATTCCTCCCTGTCTTCTCATCACTGCTTTATGTTTTTATAACCCTGGACCTGATCCAGGTTTCTCAGAAACTAAAGGGAAATGAATCAGCAGGGTAAGGATCAGGGCCTCACATTTAATTAAATCGATTTAGTGTTTTAAAAAAATGAAATGAAGCACTGTCAGTGAATACTGACTATTTTAAAATTGCATTTTTTCTTCTAGAATCAATACAACTACAATTTTAGTTACATTTTATCTACATCAATTGTATTTCAAATCCTCAGCCCCCATCCCCTTTTCTTTGTTGCAAAAAAGGTGGATGGGGGTTGTTAAATCAAGATTAAAAATGACCTAATTTTCAGAGATGCTGAGAACTGACAAATCCTAGTCTTTTGTAGTAGAGTGGTGAGAACCTCTGTGGAGACTGTTCCACGTCTATTTCCCTTATAAACAAAAATAAAGGGTCAGCACCTTCATACCTAATTGGGCATGCCCTGATATGCAAATCAGCAATTTCAATCTGAGGCATTTCAAACTGGAAGTATCACTGCATCATTGAATAAGCATACAGCAGCACTGGGTGGCTACAGATAGGGTGTGGTTATATAGCTAAATGTGCAATTACGTTTTCAATATAATTAGGAGCCTAATTGTACAATTATGCTCTGCTGATATATTTACACATATAAGTATGGTAATCATGATTTATTTTAAGGCTTGTTAGCTGAAATGGCATGCTCTCCTATCTGACATGCACATCCATTTGCTAAAAGGAAGACTTGCATTGGATCATCTTGAAATTATTTTTCCTGGGTTTTATTTTATATTAATTGGCTAGTCTATGATTTTGTTTTAAAAAAAACAGACTAGAGTTCATAAGAAATAAATCCCAAATGCAGTATTCTACAAGTCCAAAGAGAACACAGTATAAATACCAGAGGGGAACCATTTGTCACCACCAATGGGGGAATTCACCTCCAAGCAGAGGATCAACATAAGGACTATGCACCTCTTAAGGTCCACTTAACAACACAAAACTGGGTTGAGGATGAATTGCACACAATATGAACATGTCCCAGCACCTACTAAAGTCACTAGAAATGTGGGGGGGTTTCTTGCAATGTGTGCTAGATTGATGCTACATGATGAACGATTCTTACTTTATAAAAAGTACATATATAATAACTTGATTTTAAAAAACAAAAAAAAACCTTATAGAGAGCCCCAAATGAAAATCATATCCCATAGCCACAGTTAATATGGAAAAGGCAAGTCTGCCTTTCCAGAGGGAAAAGCCTGGTTCCAACGAAGACAGAAAAGCTTATGGACTTTTATAGCATAGGATTTCACTACTATGTTTTGAACAAGTACATGAAAAATTAAACAGAAGAATGGCGTCTAGGCATTCTTCAGTCAGTCTATCAAAAGAACTTGTATATCTTGCTAAGACACACTTTAGGAAAATCCAGTGCAAAAATGCAGGCACAACAGTAAAATCCTGTTCTCGTCATTTGATAGCAAAAGCCTGATTCTACACCAGTGACATCAATGGGAGATGCATGGAAAGTGGAGCATAAAATACTTGATAGGATTTCTGCAACTCTGAAAGCAATGAAGCCTCTGAAATAGCATGCTGCTCATTCAAGCTAGCCAACAAAATCACCAAAGCCAGCACTGCCTTCAACTAAGATATACCAGCTGCAAACCAAAATATTACTTGCTTTGCACAGAAGAGTCAACTTCTAAGTCTATTCAGTGCCAGTGTATTAAGTATCGAGCAAACCCACTGTATGATATCAACATAATATGCTTTACATTTAGGAATTCTGACCTGTGTGTAAATGAAAGAGATGATTAATACATCAATCTATCACAAGTTATTCAATGCAATTTATTTTAAACACAGCTATGAAAGACTACCAACAATAAGTCTGCTGTCTACCAACATCACCCACCACTTGGAAAAAAAAAACCCCAACAATATAAAAATGCACATTTTGGGTGTGAATTAAACTTTTTTTCTTTTTGCTTGAAGGTAATTAATTTTTGCAAATCCATTTTAATTCAAATCCATTTGAATCCTTGACTACTATAAAACTACCGTTTAACATACAGCTGACATAATATGGCATCATAAAACACTCAGGATTTGCAAGGATAAGTAGCAAGACAACCACACCCCTAATATACACAGTAATGTGAAAATGTCTATTATCCTTCACTGAAACATTTTCTAGCCTACAGTATCCAATCATCCTTTATTGTGTATGATGTCAAAAACACTTACTGCACAAGCAGAGATCTGTGTTTCTTTTGCCACAGACAATAAATCTTTAGTGTCTTCTCTTGATACGCCTCACTCCACTTGATCTCAGGAGGCATTGTACATTTCTCTTTTCCTTTCCTTCTTCTAACAAGGTCACTTTCTAGCAACTATACAACTGTTCCAGAATGTACAGGCATGTTCAATAATTAATATCTGCTGGTAATTACTTCCTGGGCTGTGGTTTAAAACTCTAAATACAGGCTCTTCTTAAACCTATGTCTTAAAGTGGCCATAACATTAAATTTAGTCATTCAGCTGGAAAAAATCAGTCTCAAAAAGCTAAATTCGTGGAATCAAATTCACCACTAAAGTTAATGGAGTTGCATCCACTTATACCTAATTTGGTACTTCCCTCCTACCCCCTGCAATTTTATTTCTTATATGAGACTGAAAATTTGTCCACAATTCCACTGACTTAATCAGATGCTGACACTGTAATGTAAAGATGAGTATATTCATTTCCCTTGGCTATGTCAGTATTCCAGGTACATGTTTCATAGTCAGAGCAGTAGCATACAAAGAGGTATTAGTA
Organism: Alligator sinensis; assembly: GCF_000455745.1. NCBI lineage: Eukaryota > Metazoa > Chordata > Crocodylia > Alligatoridae > Alligator > Alligator sinensis. The sequence goes on from NW_005842234.1 coordinate 1,099,809, forward strand.
GCAATAGTTGTAGTAGTAATTATCATCATCATCATCATTATTAACAACAACAACAACAATCATAAAAACTTCCCTCAATCATGGATTCCACAAGGATAGATAATGAATCACAAATGCAGTGGTGTGTCCTAAACTGGATCAGCCTATAATGTCATGGTAACTTCCTGAGCAGACAATCTCGAGTGGAACTAACGTTTGACAGTAGCACCGAAATTTGTTCCTGGGAATGCACAGAAAGGACCTCATTATTAACACAACACATAGGCCGCTGATAGATGTTTATTTAAAAGGCATGAGAGCATCGTATCCATGATCCCAGCAATCATGCTTCATGCCATGCTGCACGTGAATGGCAAGATGCCCGATTTGGGGCTTGCAACCTACTTTAATGAAAACAAGATAAGGTCCAGAGAACCATGAACATCTTGGCTCCTTTGGCTTCCTGCACAAGTACTGGGCATTAGCTCATGAAATTGGCGTGTCACCTGATTTCTCAGAAAGAAATATATTACCTGATTAAGGTATTAGTTAACAAATATTAGATTGAGACTTACTCAGGGCACAGCACTCTGTCTTCCCATCTACGAACATGTGCCTGCACCTTTAGTCCTATTTCTATGGTAGTCAAACAAGTAGCCTCATTTGTAACTGTAAAGGAAATGCTCCAAAGACCAGCCACTAGGGTGTGCAAAAGCACAGTTGGTGCCTGTTCCATCTCCACTCCTAACTGTTCCACTCACTATACCTGTGGTTCACTGCATACCTAACATAACTGGTAAGGAAGTTTTATATAACAGTGCCCATAACAAACAGCAACAGCTACTGGATTTCAGGCTATGCTGACACCTCCGTTACAGATCACTGCTTTCAAATGATTTACTCCTTGGTGAAACACGGACCCACAAGCAGTGTTAAGGAAGTGAATGCTTCTCCCAGCTGGCATCCTTAATAGGTAGAACTTCTCCTTCACCTGTGGGTGGAGAGCCACTGACATGGCACCTTCACTATTGGGATCTCTGAATAGCCCAGGAATGTTAACAGAGAATAAATAAGAGAAGGGGGTAATAAGGGAAGACATGCCTATTTTCAGCCAACAAGACAGTCTCTCCATAACTTGCATGGCCTGCTCTTCACAATGCGTGAGAGAGTGTTAAGAAAATCCACCGAGCAAACGCACTGCCTCGGAAGTAGAGGGGGCCGAGGATCTCCAGGGATGGGTATAAAGGTAGAATGTCTTCATATGGAGAGACATGTATTGGGTCTGAGATGTACCGAAAGACCCAAGATCTGTAAAAGCTTCCAGAACATCCACATCCTGGGCCTGGGCCTGTTTCAAATCTAAGGGAGAGACGGGTAACTTAATCTTTTCTCCTTGAGTAAAGCTACATGAGTAGATCCTTTGAGTTTTTTGCCTTTCTGACCCACACCCAGCAGTATAACAGTCTTGGACTACTGAGGCACCTTGTAAAGAGAATCCAGATCTGCAAGAACTGACTTTAGTGGGAGAAAAACTGGGTTTATAAGATCTTCAGAATGAGCTAAAGATAGTGTGCCCTACCTCACTCTTCTAGGTTTAACTTAACATATCAGTGTAAATCCAGTTTACTGTAATATTGCCCAACTCATACACAAAATACATATTATACACACACCACTGCAGAAACTTCCTTAGCCTGATGAAGGGTTTTTGAACCCGAAAGCTTGCTTAATAATTGTTTTCCAACTATTTAAGTTGGTCTAATAAAAGATATCAGATTCACCCAAAGAACCCTGTCTGCCTTTGTCCCTAGACCAACACTGCTACAACCTACACCCCTATTATACACACATACATTTATACACACACAAGCACATACAGACAGATCAGTAGTCAACATTAGTTTAGCGTATGATCACGTCACTTATTCATCTGGGCTCACTAAAAGGAATATGTCTCTTAAATAGAGAATGACAGGTAGTAATTATTCTAATGCAATACATCCTACTCTAAACAAGGACAGCTGGGATGAGGTGTCAAATGCAGGTCATTAATGCTGACAAGGGCTGGAGCCAACTGTAACAGCTGTCTCCCTCCCAGGTGGACTGACCCATCTTGCCATAATCCCATCTCCAAAGAAGCCTAACTGGTCACAGGCTCAAGCCCAATGCAGCAGGTAAGACAGACATGAATAATATTAAGTACTGTTTAGAGCAAGGTAAGCATAAAACCTTTGTGCCATAAAACTCTGCCTCAGAGCACCATACATTTTTTTTTTTAAATAAACAGGACTTTTCATGGTCCTATCTAGTCTGGAGCACAATCATTTAATTGGATTTCTTGTTGGGCACAAGGTGAAATTATTCTACTCAATTGTAAATATAAATGGATTTATTAATTAGGTATTTCCATAGTGCTTATTGTCACAGTGCCAGAGCACTATGCTCTGCACAACAGGGCTTCTAAAAACATCTCCTGTTTGTCTCTTGCTTTTTGCAGTATTTTCCAACTTTATACCAGTATTAACATCTACATCATTGTTATGGAAAACTGAGAGAGACAGTGATGCTGATACTACCTTTGATTACAAATCCCACTTAGCTATACGTAACAGAGCTATAGTAATATGCCAGTTTATATTGTGGCTCTTTTGCACCAAGACTCTGCCTCAGCTGTTACAGTTTAATTTTCATGTGTTGTCTCAATGGAGAGAGAATCTTAAGTCTCCTCTCTGCACTAATAACCTCCTGTCCCCAGATATTGTGCATAGACCACATAAAAGATCCCCCATGCTAACATCTTTTTTCTGGACTGTTTAGCCTTCATTAGTTGCTATTTGCATCATCCCTCTGAAACCGTCAGATACCATCACTGACTTCATTCTTTATCACTTTTTCATCTTCAGACAACATAACCCTTAGAAACCTGCTGCCCCTCTCTCTTGTGTCTTAATTATTACCACTGTCACTTTGGGAAAGGCCAACTGCTTCAATAGGAGGAGACATGCAGCATTTATTGAACCTGTAACTTCTGTCTGTGGCACCAGTCCAGCTGTGGGAAAGTGCCCAGTGCTAAGCTAAAAATAGCCATTAGAAGCACAGTTCAAAGCCATTCCTTTCATTTATCTTATTTTCCTCTTTCTTGCCTGCATGTATAAACTTATATTCCCCTTCTCTAGTCTGTGAGACTACCTGTTTCCTGGGGACAATCTACTGCAAAGTAGGCAGAGCATGCTAAAAGAAAGCAAAGGTTTGGATGGAAACAAAAGCAAAACCCAAGCTATACATACAGGAAACACAAGAGACAGGGGCATCTTCAGATGATGTTAATTGTCATACAGCCATTGTGAAGATTTACTCCCCAGATACAGCATTCTAGCAGTCACTGCTTAACATATGCTCCCGTGTGTGGCAAGCCTGCCCAAATAAATACAGGTGATATTAAGATAAGTCCACCATAATACAGTGAGCTTAAGCTTTAATAACTAACACTGCACTTTCTCACTTAGTAATTGTTAAATAGCCCTTTAACTAGCATTATGTTATTTTATGATGTGGGTTATGACATCATGCAAAATGGTTCACATGGTAATCCTTTCCTTTCATAATGAATCTCCTTTTTAACAGGGCAGATTTAAAAAAATTAATGAATTTAAAAACTGTACTCTACAACAGGGAAATGAAATAGTACCAAAAATGTAAAAGTCGTGCTTAATATTATTCTACAAAAATCATTATTGTTTCGGTAATATTTTAAACAAGGGGTGTCAAAGATACAGCCTATAGGCCAAATTCAGCCCAGACAGCTGTATCATCCCATCTGCAATGCTCCTGGAGGGTCTGGGAATTTGGGAGAGGAAGCGGGGGCAGCAGGGACTTCAATCCCTTCATGCATTAACATGAAGTCTTCTCTCTGCTATTTAGCTCAGCCTACATTTGCCTCATTCTTAGATCTGAGGAAGGGCACTTGGTGCCCAAAAGCTCATCCAACAGATCTCCCAAATATACAGCTGGTCCAATAAAAGATATTCCAAACACCCTTGCCCGCTCATAAAAGATTTATTAAAGCCTGTCCAAAACAGGGCCTAATAATACAAAAACCACCAGGTCTTCAGTGGAGAGAAACAACTGGATATTTTAAGTAGGGTATTGATTGATTGATTCTGAGAGCTTAAGAGACTAGTGTAAAGATCCAGTGGCAGTTTGCTCCTCTGGAAAACCAAAGTCTCAATTTTTAGCTGTATTTAGGAAAAGAAGAGACCCAGGGAAATGGCTGGGGGATGTCACAGAACCACAGCCACTGCCTCTGATTGCATCTGTGAAGTTTCTATCCAGGCAGGACTACTCACCGTTAAGGCTTCCACCCAGGTCTGGTTTTGGCACTGGGAGTACTGCGGCTTGCAGGTTCCTTCCAGTGATGGCCAGGTCAGGGTATGATTGAGGTGTGAGCAGTGCCTCCTGCTGGTGTCTCTCAGGGAATAGGCAAGGGAGTTACAGGAAGAGGTGGCGGGGCTCTGATGCATCCTCCATAAGGAGTTCATCGTTTGATGCTGGAGGAGACCTCCAGGACTGTGGAGGAAGAATTGCCAGAGGCAGCACTAGAAAAGAGAATGGACATGAACTCCCAGGAGAGTGGAAGCTGGAAGGTTGTGACTTCTGACAGCAAGCAGAAATTTTCACCTCCGCCTGCAGCAGTTTGTCTGGAGAACAGATATGCAGGCCTGGCAACAGAGAGGGAGGGCCATGTTCCATTAGTGGAGGAGGACAGGCCAGGCTTCACCAAGGTGGGAAGGATCAAGACAAACATCACCAAGAAGCAACAGGTGGTGGTGGTTGGAGACTCCCTTCTGTGGGGGATGGAAGGATCCATCTGCTGACCTGACCTGTTGCCTCAGGAAGTCTGCTGCTTGCCCGGATTCCAGATGCGAACTGTCACGGAGGGATTACCGAGACTCATCTGGCCCTCTGACTACTGCCCCATGCTGCTCATCCATGCGGGCACCAATGATACTGCCAGGGACACTCTGATAGGATCAAAGGTGACTACAGGGCTCTGTAGTCAAGGGAAAGGGAACCTGGGGCGCAGGTCATGTTCTCTTCAATCCTTCCAGTCAAGGGAAAGGGTCCGGGCAGGAACAGGTGCATCCTGTAGATCAACAACCGGCTGCACAGGTGGTGTCACTAGCAGAGATTTGGCTTCTTTGACCATGGGATGTTGTTGCAAGAAGTAGGAACACTGAGAAGAGATGGTATCCATTGGACGAAGAGAGGGAAGAGCATCTTTGCAGACAGGCTCACTAACCTAGTGAGAAGGGCTTTAAACTAGGCTCACTGGGGGATGGAGACCAAAGACCTCAGGTAAGTGGGGAAATGGGAGGCCTGGAAGAAGAGCAAGCAGGAGGGGGCAACAGGAGAGGTACTCTCATACTTCCTGAGAAACCAGGGCAATCAGCTAGTTACTTAAGGTACCTGTACATGAATGCACAGAGCCAAGGAAACAAGGAGGAAGAATTGGAAGTCCTTGCACAGTTACAGACCCCTATGATGTGATTGGAATATTGAAGACTTGGTGGGTTAGCTCACATGACTGGAGCACTGTCATGAATGGATACAAACTGTTCAGGAAGGACAGGCAGGGGAGAAGAGGAGGACAAGGTTTTGTACTTTATGTAAATAAGCCACATGGTTGATCAGAGTTCCAGTATGAAATTGGAGATAGGCCTGTCAAAAGTCTCTGGGTTCAGGTTAGAAGGGAGAGCCAACAAGTGTAATGTCATGGTGGGTGCCTGCTATACACCACCAGACCAGGAGGAAGTGGTGGATGAAGTTTTCTTCAAACAGGTAGTAGAAGTTTTCCAATCACAAGCCCTGGTTTTCATGGGGGACTCAATCATCCTAACATCTGGAAGGGCAATATAGCAGTGCACGGCAATCCAGGAAGTTTTTGTAGAGTGCTGGGGACAATTTCCTGGTGCAAGTGTTGGAGCAGCCGACTAGGGGTCATGCTCTTCTTAACCTGCTACTCATAAACAGGGATGAATCGGTGGGGAATGTAGTAGCAGATGGTAACATGGGCAGCAGTGACTACAAGATGATTGAGTTCAGGATCCTGAGAGAAGGAAGGATGGAGAGCAGCAGAGTAAGGATCCTGGACTTCAGAAAAGCAGGCTTCTACTCACTCAGGGAACTCATGGGCAGGATCCCCTGGGAAGCCAAAATGAGGGGGAGAAGAGTCCAGGAGAGATGGCTGTACTTTAAAGAAGCCCTACTGAGTCAGGAAGATACCATCCCAATGCACAGGAAGACAAGCAAGTATGGCAGAAGACCAGCATGGCTTAGCTAACTGAAGAGTTCTCTGCTAAGTCACAAAACTGAAGTTTATACTAAGTGGAAACTTGGACAAATAAATAAGAGAATTGTTTGGGTATGCAGGTATGACGACAAAAAGACCAAAGTGCAATTGGAGTTGCACAGGATGCAGAAAAGGCTGAAGTGCTCATGTTTTCTTTGCTTCACAGGCAAGGTCAGCTCCAAGACTACTGCACCAGGCATCACAGTTTGGGGAGAAGGTGAGCAGCCAGCAGTGGTGAAAGGACAGGTTAGAGACTATTTAGAAAAACTGGACATATACAAGTTCATGGGGTTGAACGGAATGCACCCAAGGGTGCTGAGGGAGTTGGCTAATGAGACTGAAGAGCCATTCGCCATCATCTTTGAAAACTCATGGTGATCAGGAGAGATCCTGGATGATTGGAAAAGGGGAAACAGTGTCCATATTTAAGAAAGGAAAAAAAGGAGGATCCAGGGAACTACAGACCAGTCAGCCTCACCTCAGTCCCTGGAAAAATCACGGAGCATACCTCAAGGAATCTATTTCTAAGCACTTGGAGGAGAAGAAAATGATTAGGAAAAGTCAGCATGGATTCACCAGGGGCAACTCATGCCTGACCAACCTGATTGCCTTCTATGACAGGGGTGGGCAATTATTTCAGGTGGAGGGCCACTTACTGAGGTTTGGCAAGCCATTGAGAGCCCCATGACAGGCAGCCAAGGGCAGATAAATATTAATTTTCTAAATATTTTTAGGGGCCCCGCGGGCCAGATAGAATGGCCTGGCAGGCCACATCCAGCCCCCGGGTTGCATTTTGCCCACCCCTGTTCTATGAGGAGGTGACTAGATCTTTGGATGCGGGGGGACCAGTGGATGTGGTATACCTTGATTTTAGCAAGGCTTCTGATATGGTCTCCCACAATATTCTCCCAGGCAAGCTAAGGAAGTACAGGCTGGATGAATGGACTGTAAGGTGGATAGAAAACTGGCTGGAGCTCAGAGGGGAGTAATCAATGACTCAATGTCTAGTTGGCAGCCAGTATCAAGTGGAGTGCCCTAAGGGTCAGTCCTGGGGCTGATTTTGTTCAACGTCTTCATCAATCACCTGGAAGATGGTATACAGTGCACCCTCAGCAAGTCTGCAGATGACACCAAGCTGGGGGTAGTAGTAGATACACTGGACAGTAGGGCTAGAATTCAGAGTGACCTAGACAAATTGGAGGATTGAGTCAAAAGAAATCTCATGAGGTTCAACAAGGACAAGTGCAAATCCTGCACTTAGGATGGAACAATCCCATGTATCAGTAGAGGCTGCGGGCTGACTGGCTAGGCAGCAGCTCTGCACAAAAGGATCTGGGGGTGAACAGTAAGCTGAATATAAGCCAGTCAACAGTCTGCCCTTGTTGCAAAGAAGGCTAACAGCATACTGGGCTGCATTGGTAGGAGTGTTGCCAGCAGGTCAAGGGAAGTGATTATTCTCCTCTATTCAGTACCAGTGAGGCCACATCTGAAGTACTGTGTTCAGTTTTGGGCCCCCCAGTACAGAAAGAATGTGGACAAACTGGAGACGGTCCAGTGGAGGGCAACAAAAATGGTTTGGGGGCTGGGACATGTGACTTATGAGGAGAAGCAGAGGGAACTTGGCTTATTTAGTCTAGAGAAGAGGAGACTGAGGGGGGTTTTAATATCCTTCAACTATTTGAAGTGGGGTTCGAAAGAGGATGGAGCTAGCTTATTGTCAGTGGTGGCAGATGACAGAACAAGGAGCAACGGTCTCAAGGGAAGTTTAGTTTAGATGTTAGAAAGAATTTTCTTCCTAGGAGGGTAGTAAAACACTGGAACAGGTTACCCAGAGAGGTGATGGAATCTCCATCCTTGGAGGTTTTCAAAACCCAGCTAGACAAAGCCTTGGCTAGGAAGATCTAGTTGGGGATGGTCCTTTCTTGAGCAGGGGGTTGGACTAGATGACCTCCTGAGTCCCCTTCCAACCCTAATTTTCTATGATTCTAAGAAATGGGATGAAATTCTCAATACAGAATACAAAAAAAATCTACAATCTGTTGGATATAACTGAAGTGGAGAAAGACATGGGCATTGCTATTAAAAAAAAAAATACAGATGAGCTTTATCAAAATGCCTCAAAAACATTTCATGAATGGGAAACTCTGTCTATACACTAATTTCCTCCTTGCATCCACTTAATCTTATTTGATCCAGTCCCAAAAACCATCTGCAAATTTTAAATACCAGCTAAATCAAGCCAAAGAATTCTTACATTTTTTAAGGGACCACCTTCAAAATACTCAGCCCCCAAAATCAAGCTCCTCCAGACTGCCACATTCAGATTCACATTCAGCTACTTCACTCTGGACAAACCTCAGAGAAACTGCTTTTTGCAGCATGTATTGAAAATCTTAAGATTTGTACTCCAGCAGAACAAGATGGAAATTAGACCTCTGAGCTAGGAAGCCTGTACTGTGGGCAATCTTCAGCTGGCCCCATTCTATGCATACCAAGAGTGAATGTCTCTGATGGTCTAACTGGAATAGTACGTACCAGGAGAAAAGTGGTGTCTCAGACATTTTTGACCCAAATGATCCAGGCCTTTAAAGTTCAGGTCCTTAAATGTTACTTGAAAACTGAGTCATAGCTATAATATTTACTAGAGGTGTGTGAAGTGGGCCCTATTCGATTTGGGTTTGGCCCAAATCAGGGACAGCGATTCAATTAGTTGATTCAGATCACGGTCCCCGATTCAATTTGGCCAAATCTGAATCTGAAGATTCAATGCTGATTCAGAGAATCAGCAATTCGGACATAGACACAGCTTTAAAAGTTTTTTCTATATACCTCGAGGTAGCAGATGCGGTTCATGAATGCTGCAATGCTGGGGTGCATAGAGCATCCCACAAGGGGGCGGGGAGGGGGGGGGGGACGGCCCTCCACGGGCTCAGCGGTGAACCTGGAAGTAGACCAGAAGTACTTTCAGGTCTGCTGCTGAGCATGCTGGGGAGCTCCCTGTGCTTCTGTGGGACACTCCATGTGCCCCAGCACTGCAGCACTCGTCAACCCCTGCTACCTGGAGGTATGTAGAAAAAACTTAAGGGGTGCAAAGCAAGCAAGAAATTCAGTGGGACTTGGTGTTTAGCTTCTTTAGGCTGTTATGCAAATCCCCGTCCTAACACATTAAGAAACTTTCCTCTGGGATAATTTTCTACAAGTTCCTAAACACATCTGCCCATCGTTTTATAAGCATCCCAACTTTTAGCAGGTTTTATGTTGTGCTATAACACAACATAAAATTACTTCATCTACTTTGGCATGGTATGATATAAAATTATCTACTGCTACCTTGTATTTTCCACATGCATTTGCCCTCTCCTGATCAGTCAGGAATATTTTGCATTAAACAAGAAAATTTACATTTTAAAAGGTTAAAAAGGGTTATGTTTTTCAGTTGAAGGAGCTATGTTAATGGATCCCCAAAAAAGAGCTAAAAATTCTAACCCTCTTGAATAATAGTCAAACTGATTTAAATTATAGGGTTTATATTACAAAAGCTAGTAATAAAATGATAACATTATGGAAGGCAAATACAGAAATAAATCTACATCTGCGTAGATCAACCGAAAGCAATTCTAAAGTACAAACCAGGAATACTAAAACCTAGGGAAAAAAAGGACTACAATACTAATGAAAACACTGTCTTCAGAGGATTTTCTTAAAAATATTCAAAGGCTGTAGGTCAGTAAAACTGTTACTTATCATCTGGTTAGCTGTCCAACAACAGCTATTTAATAAAGACAGTGTACTTAACCAATCTAAATTAGAGTGATTGATTTTCTCTTAGCATTTGTCCACCACAGTTAGTGGAAGTTGCAAAATTCATTTCACAGTGACCCCACAGGAGAAGAGTCATCATATGTATCCATATATATTTAGTGATGGGAAGCAGCATTAATACTCCATTACTTGTAATTGAATTATTTCCTTTTATTTAAAAAAAGGAGACTATATTTAAATTACATTAAGGTTGTAACAAACTATCAAAAGGTGAAATATTTAACATTAAAATGTTACAGCTGACAACTCTCCATTATATTGCACCATGGGGAACAACAACATATCAACAACAACAACACCACCACCACCACCACGGCAATATATTTTTGCTTATAGATGACATACCAGCTTGAACTTATTGGGCTTGGGCAGTCTATAGCACAAAAAAATCTCTTAGTACAATTCCTCTTTTTATATAATAAATAAAAAGACAGCACATGCCTTTCCTTAAAGATTTGAAAGTATCATCTGAGAAAGTCCCAAAAACAAATCTTCAAGATGTTAATATAGTGCCTAGGATAAAATATTACCAAGCACAAATAATCAGTAATTTCAAAATTCTCATAACTCAACTGTTTATTTTTTTCTTAATTTTTAATGGATCCATAGTTCATTATGGAATATAGACATGCAAAAATTAATTGTCAAAATAATAAAATCATTTAAAATTATAGTACAATAAAAATATCAAAGAGATACATTTAACATTTTTTTTGCTGTCCACCTGAATAACTGCCATGTTCATTTGCTTTCTACTTACTGTCCTCAACCTTGTCTGTTTGTGCTGCCAAAGCCCTTATTCTGTGACGAATTCTGTGAAAGTCACTGAACTCAGTAGTCCTAATCCTACTCCTATTCAAGTCAATAAATGCCCATTATACATGTGCCCACTAACTTTCCTTCAGTTCTGAATATGAGAGAATATTTGAAGAACATTTCACTGGGTTCCAGTGCTTCCATTCCCTATAGCCTTATTTCAAAGGTTTTTGCCTTCTGTTGCATATCTCTGGTGCAGGAGTATGGCCTTCACTTTGCAACTCAGGGGCACAAGCAGACAAGATAAGTATGTCAGTGTGGTAATGGCATTATAACCTTTTTTGCCCGAGAAATTCAAGTAGGACTAAAGTAAAAGAGAGTATGCCCTCCTCCAAGGTCAAACTGTAAATGGCACATTCCCAGTCCCATCTTGAAGCAACCTGGGCTCACTTGCCAACCTAAATGCAAATATATATTATATTGTCTGCCAAGCCACCAAGATGTTGGCTTTTTTTCCTGTTCTTATTCAGTAAGAATGTCTCAGAAGCCAAATGCAGAATTGTAGATAGTTTCAAATAAGGTTAGGTTAACAGATACAGGACTAGATTTTATAAACCCTTGCCTCCCTAAGTAAGACCAATTAAGTCACTGAGTCTACTTATGCTAGGTGTGACTGTTTGTAGGCTGCAGGATTGGTCCCTCATGCATCAACTTTTCCAATTCTTCCACAAATGATCTCATTACTGAATTATTTCACCAATGAGTCAATATTAATCACTTCTTCAGAGCTAAAATGTTTCTTGTATGCCAGCACAAGATTCCTATGAAACACCTATTCAAAATGGAATAATATGCCAAGAACATAAACTGCAATTATGGAATGCATATATAGGACATGCCTGCATGCCCCAAGTAGTAGTGAATTAGTTAATACTTTTCCAGGTAAGGAAAACAGATTGCAGTTTACTGTTTGGATCAAGGAAACATCTGAACAGTTTTAAAGTTCAAAGGTTCATTACAGCAAGAATAAAAGAGGCCTGTTTGGTTATCTGGTAAGCTTCCCTAGCAACACAGCCCTCTACTGTATGACTACTTTTACTATTTTATATATTTTAGATCAAGCACCCTGGGGTGACCTGAGGTCCTTTCAAGGGTCCCATGGGGAGCCACACAATGTTAGCACTGTTGAGTGTGCAACATGATTCACAAGATAAACCCAGAAATTTCAAGGAGGAACCCACAGTATTAAAGGCAGACCGGTTATGGTCTTTCTGAGGTTTTTCTTGCAAGAGAAGAATTGCTCTGTTATTTTTCCTGTAGTTAACAAATGAATGAAAACGAAGAGCTGACATCTTCCAAAGGTGCCATTAGGCTCAGTGCCTTGAGCCTAAAAAGGTTGAGAACTACAGTTCTAGATCTTCCAGTGTTTCTGCTGAGTGGGGACTATGCCACTTGCTGAAATAGCTCATTGTCAGGAAGTTTTCAAGATATTCAGCCCCAATTTTCCCCTTTTCAATGACTTCCCATTTTCACTGTTATACCCTCCAGAGTCTGAACTACCTTAAATAGTTCCTAACTATCTGCTTCTTTTTTTCTGTTCTCCCTAAATCCTTTAAGAATGATAATGGACCTTGCAGCTGTGTGAATAACCATGTGGTCAATATCTCAAATGACTCATGTTATTTTGAAAAACAGCACTATAACATTATGACACATTGCCCACATGCAAAAACAAACAAGGATTCTTCTGGCACACAAACACAGTAAAGATATGTTTGCACTGGAGAGTAGTAATATTCTATAACAGGAGATTGCCCCACTTCACGGTTCTATTTATTTAAATCAGAGTAAACAGTTCGTGTGTAAATAAATGAAAGATTTTCAAGCAGGAGAAATCTATAATGCAGTCTGATTCAGAATAAAATCCAAATGCCAAGACTATGTTACAGAGCTTTCTATTCTTCCCTAGTTTATACACTCAATACATAAATTAACATTTCCTCCTGCATATAGGAGTTTGGTAAACATGAGAGCAATGTTACTGGGATTTACTGCTGATCCTATATCTAGGGATGTATTGTTACTTGTCTGTTCAATCTAACTGTCCTACAGTAACTTGTTAAAAAAAGATGGAAGAAGGAACATTAACTCAAAGAAACCACTAAAGATGCAAATGAAAATGTTTCTGTTTGAAGTTAGTATGATATAGATGGTTATCAGATGCTCTTTGGTACCAGCTATTGATCTATCTATAGATAACAGATCTACAGAAGAAGAAAATACATTGATATTTTGGTAAACAGCATATTTAATAAAAAAGTAATGACAGATGGATATACTTTGCTGTCTACAGGTACACACACATATATTATCATAAAGAAATATGGTGTGTGCCCATATATACATGCCATAGTTCACAAGAGCACTTGATGCTTGTAAACATATACGTGTCTACTTACATACATAGATTTCATACGGGGGGGGGGGGTGTACGTACATCTGTACACACACACACACACACACACACACGTATGTAAGATGGCCCAAATAGCCCAAAAGAGCATCTGATGCTCATATGTAGACAGCACATTAAGGACCTTCCTAATTAATAACCCAGATTAAAGCCTCTTGGCAATCAATTAAGATTAATGACAGAAGTCATTTTCTATCCCCCCACACTCCCACCCCAGGCTGTGAAAACCCTGGGTCGTGAAACTTTAATCCTGTTATCTGCTGCCTTCTCCATCTGAAAAGCCTATAGATTAACACAGCAAACATTATCGAATTTACAACCAGCCACTCAGACAGCTGCCCTACTTTCAGCAGTTAATGGAAAAGGAACTAATCTGGTTAAGAGCGTAGGACTAGTTCATAAATCTGGACGCACAGGACAGTTAAAGCTGTCACGTCTCTTCTGGAGAGTAGCAACTGAATTAAACTGTCAGCTTTCTACTTGCTGTTTCTTGAGGGTAGTCAGCCTTTCTGCAAACTGGACTAATGAGATACTCAACATTAACATAAACCACGTCAGCCTCCACTGTACATAACAGTGGTGCCCAAGCTAGAGTATACATTTTATGATTGAGTAGGCTTAGATATATATTGCATAGTTTTCAGTCCCTGGAAGCCGTGTTCTGATTACATATAACTTTTTTTGTTGCAATGTACTACATAAAAAGATGCTTTGAGGAAACACAAAAACAAATGTAAGTTAAAGAAACAAACCCAAACCCCAAAACAAGACAACACAGCAACACATGCTCAATCTGAAACAATTATTGACAAAACCAAAATTGAAAAAATAAAATGCTCACTTCTACATACAGCTTAACCTTACAAAAGCAGCCCCTCAAAAAACCCAAACAAAAATAAAACCTTATGACACAGATACAGTATTTGATGTCTGTATAACACATTCACATTGCATCTAGGAAAAGACTAACTTCGTCTCTCTCAAATAGGGTTGGCAAGGCAGTCATTTGACCAGTCAAATATTGTCCATTGACCGGTCAAACTGACTGCAGAGTTTTTGACTGGTCAAAAGTTATAGCAATCTTACCAAAAAGCTACATGTTTGTAGTTTTCTTGACAGAAATATGATTTTTTTATTTTTTGACATTTCTTAATGGAAAGTGTTTGCTTTTTCTGTGTATTTGGACTGATTAGCAATTTGGGGGGGGTTTGTTTGTTTGTTTGTTGGGGGGGTTGTTTTGGGTTTTTTTTTACAATTTTGGACTAATATTTGACTGGTCAAATAAAGCCTACTGAAAGTCAGGTTGGGTATCTCCATGCATCCTATGCAAGAGTGGCACTGATACACAGCATGGTATTGCTTCCCCAAAAATGATTAGCTTCCCCATAAGTTGTTTATAGTACAGTAACTTTAAGACCAGTGCATCCCAAGCTTTAGGGTGACAGCACTGTTGTCTGGACCACTGAGGCTTCAAAATATAGTCTATTGTTCTGTAACAGAACCTGTAAAAGCCTATGTGGCCATAACAAGTCCACTCTGATTTCAAGGACCAATGAAGGCAGCAGTGTTTCCCATTTTTATTATGCAGGACCATAAGTCAAACTGGTGGAAGCTTCCAAAACTGTGATGACACCAAAATTTGCGTGTCTATTTATTTAGGTCAATATTTCATATGACCCTTAGGGATGACTTCTGAAGGCTGATTTTAAGCCTAGCTACAGCACTGAGCAGCAAAAAAAACAACATATGCCAATGTCACAATACGGGCACCTTCAAAATTCCTCATAAGATAAAGAAAAAATTGGTATCTGTTAATAATCATTGGCTTTTTAATGGAAAGCAAAATATTAAGAGGCAGAAGATATAGCCGTTAAGCGACTGACAGCTAAGAAATTATGCTGCTTGTATTCTCAGAATTACTTATATAGTACAGGCTTCCTCTCAAGGACTGAGCGCTGGTTTTTCTAACTATAAATTCAGAGAAGAGGTGCACATTAAGAGCTTACAGGACTGGATCCTAAGTACTAAAATAAAAGGATAAAGTTTGGACAAAGCAACACAATTTACAGTTATGGGGATTTCCCTCTTAAATATTGTGGTTGTCTAAACAGACTCGTTTGCACACATTTCTTCTGCAGCAGTTGATAAAACACAGCCCTGAGTGGATAAAACATGCCAACAGTTGGCAACACAATAGCTAATTCTTAGTTAGCAATTACTTTTTATGGTTCTTGGAAGTACTTTGCAAAAGGAGACAAATATTGTTACAGGTACAGAAATAGAGGTATAGATGTGGGAATTGCCCAGGAATAAAACAAGCCATGGTCAAGCCAAAAATACAATGCTAGTCTCCTGAATTTTAGCTGAGTGCCTTACCCACTGGGACACATGACTTTAGGTTTGATAACAACTTCAAGCTCAAATCTGAAAACATAGGAAAGGATACAGCAACCCAATTCCTATTGCCATATTCTTGAACACTGAAGTGTATTACCTGGAAATATTTAGATAAGTTGCTGATCTATTTTTGAGGCCTCAAAGAAAGAAAAAAAGAAGTTTAGACCTATATTTTGGATATATAGCTCCCACTGGAAAACAATGAAAGCCCTATAAAGTCTGTTTTCCTCTGAAAACAATGGAAGCCCCGAAATGTAAAATTTTAAGAGAAAATTTAAAAAATATGACAGAAAAAACATGCAAGCAAGTGTTCATCTGTTAATTTGCTTTTATTGCACACAATTTTATAACTGCTTTAACTATTGCAAAACATCACAGTCCCTCATATCTAAAATACAGGTAACAGTGTGTTATCCAAGTAAAGGAATATTTAAAATTATTTTAAAAGAATCTCAGTTAGCATTTGTTAACATGACCATTTCTGTTTCACTAAAACATATCAGACCTCCCTGTGTACTATAAAAATTAGCATGGCAGAGCCTGTCATGCGCATACTGAAGTCAAGGGCAAAAAACTGTCCACTGAATTTAATGTTGCAGGATCTGACCCGCTGTCAATATCAACTATTTTAAACATCGTTGGTTATGGATATTATTATTAGTAGTAATAATTAAATAAGCGTAATAACAATCTTCTAATTATGATTATTTTTCTGAGTCAATCTACATTATTAATATAGCTCAAAATATTATCCACACAAACAAAAAACACACATCTGTTTTATACGTGTACTAAATTAAAATGTTCCAGGTGATTCACTTTTAAAACAGACAAAAATAAACCAGCAAACCCTGCTGCCTCCAAAGCTTGTCCTTGATTTGAATCCCTCTATATTAAAAGAAATGTTCCTGAGTCTGTTACACCTTCTTCCCTTTAAAAAACAGGCTCTTAATTTGCACGTTGACAGACTCAGTGGCACCACTGTTATATGAGATGATGAACTGTCCACAGAAACATGCTGGAGTATTATGTAGAACAGTAAGTTATGCACTGAGTAGTCATTAATGAATGATTGAAATGAGTGCATCTAGGACTAATCACACTACAGACCAGGGCCTGCAGTTTACTACATCATTGAGAAGAACAACATTCCTGACATTATTCACAAGTGAATATAATGGTACAGTTGACTATGCCCTACAGCAGTGATTCTCAGCCAAGATGCCCTGAAACCCTAGGGTGCCAGGAAATAAGATCCTTTTAAGGGTGATGCACACTGCAGGACAATATTAGTACCTTTAGGTATGCAAACACTAACACATGATTTGCAAGATAAACCTAGAGATTTCAAATAAGAATCCATAGTTTCAAAAACATTCTGACCTGCTGTGGTTTGAGTTTCTGCAACAGAAGAACTGCTCTATAATTTTCCATTAAAAAACAAAACAAACAAACAAACAACCCCTCCCCCCTCCAACCCCAAAACAGAAAAACAGATGACAGTTAAGATCTGGAATTTTCTGAGGGGTGCCTTAAGTCTAATGATGGCTGCCTTGGATAAGAGAGAACTATTTTTTTTATCAGTTTGGAGACAGGTTTTAAGGGGAATGGTGGAGGGGTAGGAATGGAGTTAGCTCTCCCCAGATCACCCTGAACATCTTTGGAGTGAAACGTTTGTTCAGCTTCCTCCCTCCCCTATCTAACAGCTCTGTATCAGAGTTGTCAGCTGGAATGTACTCTAGGGAGTGCAGTCTCTAGATTTTTACACTAATTATCAGTCAGAGATGAACCTAACTAACTGGATAAATAACAGCAGTTATAACAGCAGTTATAAATAAATAAATAACAGCAGTTAGGCAAATATAAACTCAACTCTTTCATGGCCACCCCCAAGTGGGGACAACTACTCAGGATATGAATAAGCCTCTAGAATTATAGACGTCCTACAGACGTGCATGGTGCCTGCTCCAATCCAGCGAGTTGGAGCAGACTCAATTAATCAAGTCTGCTGGAGCACAGAGATTGAAGTACTCCAGCAGCAAAATTGATGCACTCCGGCAGCCTTCCACGTCATGTGTATCAGAATCCCGGTGTCTCTCCGTGCTGAAAACATGGCATCGGGGCTCTTTGAAATAAAACACGTTCAATGAGCTTTAGTTCAAAGTGCCCTGCTGCCATTTTTTCAGCACAGGGACACGCAAGGACACTAATACACGTGACAGGCCGGTGCTTTTGATTAGTGCCGCTCACTAGTTAGAACACCTGGTGCCACATCCCAAGCCACATGTAAAAATGGTCATAGATAGCTTCCATATCATGGACAACCATAGTCAGAATCTGACCCAAAGTGTACAAAGACCCTATGATACAAGGTAGTGCTTTTCAAAGAATTCCAGAAACAAAGACAACCTTTCTCTGCAATCAGTTTGCACAAAATAACACTCTAATTTATCATTTTAAAACTCTTCAGAAATTAAGATCCCCATTCAAAGCAGACACACTATTTTAAACTAGGTTAAATATAGGATCCAAATGCACTGTGGCATGCATCTTCCAAAGATGCTGTAACTTTATGGTAATCATCTGCATCAGAAGAAATGACCCATCCAGCAATGTACAATTTTTATATGTGCAAATGTAACTGGTAAACATAATCATCTGACATTTCAAATTTATTTTAAAATGAATAATCTCATTATCTTTCTCTGCCTCTCATGCTTCAATAAGATATTGAAGGGAAGTGAATATATATTCTGTGCAAAAATCCTATGATTTGTCTGCCTCAGAAAGGTAGGTTTTCCCATATACCAGGGGTGCTCAACCCTTGGCCCACAGAGCTGTGTAATCCAGCCAATGAGGCTCCCCCTTGGTTTGAAAATTTGGCAGTGGGAGAACAGTGGCAGTGTTAATTGCTGCTCAGCCAGATTTCTGGGCCCATGAAGAACCCTGCGGGCTGGATAGTACGGCCCTGTGCGCTAGATAAAATACTCAAAGCAACACGGGACTGATGTGGATACTCAAGGCAGTGCGGGGGCAGAGCAGGACCCAATCCAGCCAATTCACTGTCCCCATGCCACACAACCAGACTCTGGGGCCAAAGATTGAGCACCACAGCCCTATACAATATATAATTGGGCACAACTGTAGCCCAGCCTTGTTAAATAGTTACTATTATCAAGCCATGTCAGGCTGCAGGGTTTTAAGCAGAAGTCTCTACTGATGCTGATGGGGATTTCTATTAGGGCTGCGCGAAACAGCACCATTCCGATTCAACTTCCGTTTCAATGATTCAATAGAACAGTGTTTCGTTTAGAGTTTTGTTTAGTTTTGAAAGCACTGTTCTGTTCCCTTTCGTCGAAACTGTTTTGCTGAAACAGCACTGAAACAGCAAAACAGTTTCAACAAAATGAAATGGAACATTGCTGTTTCGCATGGCCCTAATTTCTACTTTAACAAGAGCAACACAGTCTTTCTAATTATTTATTATTAGATAGGGTAACCATTTATTACTTACTTCCTGTATTGTCCACAAATGGTGCACAAATACAAGGGGATGAAGAGGACAGTTCCTGCTTCAAAGAGTAGATATTCCTAAAAGCGTTTCAATAAGATTGCTCTTGGCAGTATGTTACCTGATTTTAATATAATTATTGTACTGAAGATGACTTATTTGTGAGACCTAACAGGCAGCTGTTCACAATATAATATCATGTAAATATACATTACCAGTCCTATTTGTAAAATTAATTCTGAAGTTTTAACTTACATACTTGTTCCATGTGACATGTGTTAGCATTACCTTCCCTTATAATAAAAGTATTCTAAACTAAATTGTGAAAATATCTTCTAGCTTTGAAGTAGGACTATGTTTCTTATTCAGACTATATACTCAGACTAAGGATGTTATACGGGCCTTCTATAGAATTGTTTTTATTACAAGACATGCATTTTTATGCCCTTATCTCTCAAAGACTTATGCCAACATGTAGTCCCAATGAGTTCAATGGATTAACCATGTGCATAAAGTCAGTGCTGTATACAAGTTTTTCAGTGAGTATGAACCTTACCAAAACAGCAAGGCCATCTGGAGCATGTGAAAAACCATAATGATATTACATTATTAATAAATACCTCAAAACAGGAATTTCAGAAGAGAAACAATGGCAGGCATACTCCTCCACAACGGTACTATCAAATGGTATACAAGCTCAGCTTTGCTTAAAGGCTGAGAAGGGTGATGTGATGTGGTCTGAAGGTTAACATAACCTCCCTTAAAACCAAGATGGTTTTCTGGCAGCTAATTGGTTTGTGGACTAACCCCCACAGCACTGTGGTTCTTTCTTCTCTACGTCTTTATTTCTTTAAAAAAATAAATACAAAAGTATGAATGTAGGGTAATGCATCATTTATAAATTACCTTGTTAGTGTACAAAACAAAACACTGCTCTGAAAACAAAACAAACTCCTACTGTGGACTCCAACATGTTTGATGGAAGCCCTTCAAAAGAGTTCATGGCTTAATGGAGGCTGTTTATGTGGGGACTTCGATCTGTACCTGCTGTCCCCTGTCACTCCCTGGAAACTTGGCGGCAGATGTTGCTGCGTTAAGTTGTCTCTGAAGTGGCTCTCTGCCCTCGTCTCCCAACCACAACAGAGTCAAACTATATTAGATCTCTTTATTTGTGCCTGAGGCATGTTTAGGAGCGCAGCTGTGTCCACCCCCACTCTACCTTTAGTGTTTCAGCCCCCCAGGCGGCAAATGTGAGACCAAAACTGTTCTGCCACTCTTAACTACATCTGCTGACAATCCAGCAGCTTCGCTGCAGGCTGGTGAGGACCTGAGCCTCTGCTCTAAACAGATGTCGGCGACAACCTGCTAACTCACACCTGTACAAGCTTCCCTAACCTTGTGGATTGCTAGCTGAAAAATTTATGACTCTGAGGAGTTCCAGCCACAATCAAAGCCTCTTGGCTTAAACTGTGTGCAGCCCTCTAACTGGGCCACCCTCAGCATTAGCTGGCAGTGCAGAAAAAGCAGGGACTGAGGCTGGAGTAGGGGAAGAGAAAGCTTCCTCTGCTTTGATAATTCATGCCTAAATTTCAATTACTTGATCAAGGGCTTTAATTCAGCAGTGAATTCTTCTGCAGATAGGAAGTGCTAGGTTCTTAAGCAATAAAAGAGGAAAAATTAATTTGTTTGCCTGCTATTTAGCATGACAGCACTCTGTGTGTGTGTGTGTGTGTGTGTGTGTGTGTGTGTGTGTGTGTGTGTGTGTGTGTGTGTGTGCGTGTATACACATGTGTGTCTACTGGTTTGTTTACTGACTGGAACTCACAAGAGGTAAAGCAACAGCAGATCTGCAGTCAATGACCTATGAATAAATAACAGCATGATTTTCTTTTATGCCTATAAAACATGCTGCTAGCCAGACAGAAGCTGTATTTGCTGTTTATATTTCACCCATCAGTTTAAATTTCTACCGCTTCTCTCAGCCAATAGAAGTTCAGACAGAGCTTTTTCTGCTTCTTGCAAAGGAAGACATCAGTCACCATTTTTGTGTCAAGCTCACAGAAGACGGAAGTTTGATTTCCTGCTGGTTCTAAAAATTGTCTGTATTTTTCTATGCTGGGAAAGTTTTACAAAGACACCCTTTTCATTCTTTCTTTCTCTTTCTTCACAACATCCCTGACAACAATAATACACTTAATTTCCAGCCTGCTCAACTACCATTTAAATTATCAAGACCTCTACTTAACTGTACCCCACTTACCTGGCAAATTATCTAGCTTAGATGCACAGCTGCATCTACTATATTTAATATAGGGTTTCATTGAAAATATTCATTATGAAAGTCTGTATGGTTACGAAAGAGACATCCCCTAACTCCAGCTCTCCATTCCCTCATTCCATTCCTTCCATTATTACCTCTGCCTCCATTCCAGCTCAAGTATTCTATTGCTTCGTTTAAAATAGTTCTAAACTTCATCCTTTACTGTCAACAACGAGGTCCATGCCTATTCATCTCTCATACTGTTGACATCAGCTTCCTTAATGCTCATGCTGCCTCCTTTGGGTGTACCTTATATGCTTCTGGTAGGGCCATCTTCCTCACCCTGCTCTCTCTCTATCACCCTAAGTATCATCACTTCCACAAGGTCCTGTTTCCCTTTCCTTCTCTCCCCATTAAGCTTTACTTTCCGTGTATTGTAGAGTCCTGGCCTGAGTACAAATCCTTAAGTGGTGCAGAATTTTCTCTAGCTGAGACTTTCCTCACTTACATCCAGTTTCCCTTCACCTCCTTCGCTGTACATGTGGGGAGCAAGCTCAACAGATCATGGTGTTCTGCTTGTCTTCTCTTCCCACATGTGACTTTATCCTGCCATGTAGATGTTCCCTCTGAACCCATATCACATGCACCATAAAAACTCACTCTCCTCCTTCAAACACCCCTTAAAAAACTAATTTCTCACAGCCAGCTTTTCATCAATGATCTATATTAGCCTAAACGTTAGATATATTCAATTATTTAATAAACAAAACAAATCAGAATGACCAGCAGTTTTAATAATTTCAACTTTGACAGAGAACCAGATATGCATCACTGAAACTTCCATGTAAACCTTATTTTGACAGGTTGAGTGATGCACAGGACTTTTGCTGCACAGCAATGAATCTCACCCCAAAAGCAAACATTACAAGAGGCAACTATCACGAAGTTTCACTGTTGTAATCCTTAACTTTTCATACTAATCCTGGACCCTTTGTTCACTGCTAAGCTTGTACTATGTTATACAGAATTTAAACTGCCAACTTCCTGAACAGCTGCCTGCTGGTCTTGTTGTCATGAAGTGTCAGGCACCTATGGCTCTCTAGAGTTGCTCTTTATGTATAGGCAGTTCTTAGGTGCTCAAGTCTTGTCTTATGTATCTGTGAAGGGAAATAAGGGGACATAAGCCCCTCCCCCCTTACTCCAATTATGACAACTACCTTAACAGGTTGCAGCACTGTGTAAAGAGTAACTGAGTTACAGCTACTCTTCCCCTGACACTGAGATAGGAAAAGCCAAGGCAGGAGGAGGAAAAAGATGGTTCTTTTCCACTCCCACAATACACAGTAGCCAGCACAACTAAGCCAGAACAAAGCAGGAGAACGAGTCACTACCAGCTGAGGTCTACAACAGATATTTTCTCTCTCTAGAGTAATGAAGGAACCAGAATCTCAACTGGGACTGCTTCTCAGAGACCACAAATACATAAGACCAGTGAATGAATATACAATGAGTATGTAATTAAATAATGATGGGGGTTGCATATTTGTAATCATCATCAAGGACAGCTAATTCAAGGAATTTTACCATGTAGGCTTCCTGTTTAACCAAAAAATTCCACCCCCCCAATCCCTACTTCTTTAATCTATCAAATTGAAGTAGGATAGATCTACTAAGTTAGTGAGCTATTAAGAAAAAAATAAGAGACTATGTCATTTTAAAATAACAGTCTGTTAAAAGGTAAAAGAAATGTGGAATGTAATTAATGGTGCACAACATATTTGAACTGCCAGCAGTTATCTATCTGACTAGGAAAAGGAAAGTTAACTAGAGTTCAGTGCCCTTGTATCATGTGTAGTGTTATGCACATAGAACTGAAGACAGATTTAGTCCTCATGCGCTCAGTTCTTGTAGTTGCTACAAATATAAAAAACAAACTGAAAAATGAATAATTAAGAAACTAAAGCTGATACCACATGTAAGTAACATGATGCACCTCCATGAAAAAGTGGTGCACGAACTCTGTGCCAGTCTCAGCATGTGTAAACTGGTGTAACTCCACTGATTTCAGTAGAATTATATCTGACTCGCGATGCTGACCTGTTGATCCACAGATATTCAGTAATTACCCAACAGGTCTAAGAATATAAACAGATGTGTTGCCTTTGTGCTGCCATAACATTTTTTCTGTTGACAGTTGCAGCCCTGGGACCACACCAGAGAGTGTTAAACTTGCTCTGGTGAGGTTGCATGGCTGAGACCACCAATCAGCTGACTGGTTTCGGCCCTGAGACTACACTAGAACCAGCTTTCCCTGCTTCTAGAGATGCACCCCAGAGATTACCCAGATCACATTTCTACAAATGCAGAACACATTGCCCATTGTCCCACACGATTAACAGGCAGAACAGGTGATGACTCTAAAGCAGCACAGCTGATCCATTTCAATTGGTGAGGTCCATTTATACTCTAGATCAGGTGCATTTGTGAAGTATGCTTTAGGTCACTGGGAGGAAAAATCTATGATCAATGTAATGTGTTTCAGAGTCTATCCAATTTAAAATTTTCAAAATAGTTACAAAATTCTAGTCAACTGCTGCAGGAGACAAAGGGTCTAGGGCTTTCCTTGGTTTTGGTGTTTGATGTTGTTATTTGTCCCCTTTAAAATTTAATACTGTAATGTAATTGCATAACTTTTCTTTAGCTAAGGGGAAAACATGCCCAATGCCCAGCCTTGCTTGTAATTAAAGTCCTGATTTCACAAAATCCCCTAATGTACTTATTAAACAAAACCAGGTCCCCTCACCACCATCCACTCTCCCACACAGACGCACACAAACCTCGTCTCCTTGCTGGGGTCGCATCAGAGAAACTCTGTCATACTGTTGTCGTAACAGAGCCCACAGTGCATCTAGTCGACCCTGTAACAAGGGAGCAAGTTTACTTCTAGTGTTACAGTGTACACTGGTTCATTAGGATGCATTTATTCAAGAGAGCTACTGTTCTGGGAAATCTCCCAGGGAACTGATTTACCCGAAGTCTTGTAAACATGCGAAGTTATACAGGCATAATTTCAAACCACTGTAGTTAAATTGATGCAAAAACCTATGAGGACACTTTTTGTTTAAACCTGTGGTGCTCAAGCCCTGCCCAAGATCTGGGAGCCAGTGCTGTGTCATCTGACCTGCAGAGCTCCCCCACAGGTCTGTGGAGAGCTCCGTGGGCTGTGGCCTTGCACATGGGGCCTGATCCCAGTGTATAGGGCTGGGCAGAGCTGGTGCAGAGCCCCAAGAGCCCAATCCCCACACACAGGACCGGAAAGAGGAAGATTGAGGACCCCAGAGCCCAATCTCCACATGTGGGACCAGGTAGAGGTGGCACAGAGGCCCTTGAGCCCAATCCTTGCACATAGGAATGGGTAAAGACAGTGCAAGGCCCAATCCTGGTACACGGAGTCCAATTTGATACAAGAACTAGCCGCAGGCCCCTCATCTGGCCCACGGGGACAAAAGTTTGAGCACTAGGCCTGTGCGAAGTAGCAAGTATTCGCTTTGGATTCGGCTGATTTGGAGAACAGTGATTCGATTCGGAGATTTGAATCACCATCCCAATTCGATTCAGCTGAATCAGATCCGAAAGATTTGGTGCCACTTCAGAGATTTGGCCATAGACTAAACAGGCAGCTGATACAGCTGCCTCCAGCTGGTAAGTCTGCTAGGGTTGGGGGAGGGGCGAGGGATTGGGGCTAGGGCTGGGACAAGCTGCCTAGCCAGAGCAAGGGCGCATTACTTGGGGAGAGGGGCGGGGGGGCCCAGGATACAGGCGTGGCAGTGCTGAGTGGGGGCTCTGCCCTGCTACTGCTTGCCCAGCTGGGGTGAGGGGCAGGTTGTAGGTGCGGCTCACTCCGGGAGGAAGAGGGCAAGCAGCAGCAGGGCAAAGCCTCCACTCTGAGCGCCGCCACACCCACATCCATAGACACTAGGGCTAGAAGGGACCTCGTAAGATCATTGAGTCCAGCCCCCTGTCCCAGGGGCAGGAAGTCAGCTAGAAAGTCAGCTAGGGTCAAATGATCCCAGCAAGATAAGCATCCAAATGTTTCTTAAGTGTCCAGGTTAGGTGCCACCTCTGAAGGGAGTCTATTCCAGGCTTTGGGGCTCGGACAGTAAAGAAGTTATGTCCAGCCTAAAACCGTCTTGGAGGAGTTTATGACCACTGGACCTTGTCATCCCTTGGGGTGCTCTGGTGAACAGGCATTCCCCCAGATCCTGACGCACAGACCTTATATATACTGCACACCCCCTGCCCCTCTCCCCAAGTCTTACACCTCCCACCCCGGCCAGGCAACTTGTCCCAGCCCCAGCCCCAATCCCTCCCTTCCCCATACCCCTTTCCTTTCCCAACCTCAACAGACTTACCAGCTGGAGGCAGCTGTGTCAGATGCCTGTTTAATCTACAGCTGAATTGACGAATTTTTTCTGAATTTTTTTCTGAATTAATTCAGAGCTTTTAATTGGTCCCGATTCAATTCGGATTCGGAGATTCAGTCCCCACGTTGGGCCAAATCTCCTCTGAATTGAATTGGCTACCAAAGCTTTGCACAGCCCTATTGAGCACCCCTTGTTTAAAACATGACTAGTTCAGTGTAGATGAAATACAGTTTTAAATACAATTTGAAGCTAAATCAATACATCATCCTTAACACAACACTGTTGACAAAGGGATTTGTACCAGTATAATTAAGCAAATACAGTCCTGTAATGACAATCAAAGAGAATTGCTTAAATGGGTCAGTGTCATGAGAATTTTGCAGTGCTAAAAGTCCTAGTGAAGGGGGAGAGCAGCCAAGCATTTCAGCCTGCAGCCATTCCCTCTCTCCCATACACAAACTGGGACTGAGCTCTGGTCTTGGGGAATTACAATTCTTGCCTTCCTTAGACTGGGGTCCCCCAGGTATGGGGAAAGCACAGGGGGCACTGGTTACATGAGTAAAAGGTAAGGTGTAAATTTAAATTTCTTATACCTATGCCAGGATACTTATTCTAAAATAAGAGGCCCCATACGGCAAGTTACATCAGTATAATCACAACTGTACTTTTTATTGTGTGCGTGCGTGTGTGCGCGCACACACACACACACACACACACACACACACACACACACACACACTTTGTACTAGTCATCTGGGTGAAAAAAACAGATGAAGAGAAGAAATCAAATGACCTCATTCTTCTTCTTAACCTTGTCTTCATTCATTTAAAACTTTTATGGTCCTTAAAGATTTTTGCTTAACCAAGGTTGGTGTTGAACAGAGCATCCACCACATCCTTCAATAGCTGTATCAGCTCAAGAACTCAGAACTTAAGCTTATCCACTGAAAATGTTTATCTTGAGTAAAATGACCATGTCAATACATAGTTGCCATTTTAAATCCATGCAATGGCTAGCAAAGGAAACCAGGCTGTCAAAATGGCAGATTTAACTCTGACCCGCAATTAAAAAGAAGAATGTCCTTTAAATCATATTTGTTTATTCAAATAATCATGTTCCAGGAACAAATGCATTTTAAAATAGTTTGTGCAGATTTTGTAAACTACATTTAGTATTTAAAATTTATTTAGTCCTCCGAAAATGAGATAACGAAACCATGGTGACTTCATTAAGGCTCCTATCAAGGAGTATTCAAGTGCAAAGGCCAAGGAGACAAGGCCAGGAGATTTCAGTTTGGTTTTACACCCACTGCATGTGTAGATCTGAGCATATAAGTTAGACCACAATGCAATCAGGATTTTTTTTGTCCAGTAGTCAGATATCTACCTGCCATGACAGTATATACTTTTGAGAAGTTGCTTACTGTGGCTTTCAGTTTTTGGAGGAAAATCTCTATTTGATAATACTGTCATTAGCAACCACTTATTTTCTTCTCTTTGTGTCAGGTTTGTATATTCTTTCACTCTACCCCTTTACTTCATGTTTATCTTTTCTAATTCATAATGTCTATTAAAGACTATTTAGCAAAACCACTGCAAGCTGTATACAGGAAACTTTAACATTTTTAAAGAGTAGACAGCTGAATATTGAAATTAGAGCAAATGCCAATAAAAGGGATTGATTCTGCTATTCTTATGTTGATTTGCACCCTACTATAGGAGTAGTCCCATTGATTGAAGTGGTCATGGTGTAAAATACTATTAATTTGAAGAAATGGTATCAGATTCTGGAATAGATTAGCAAAGGCTAAATTTAAGGCTAAAACAACATGAGTAGAGCCTTCCAACCAAAATAGTTCTATTTATTTTAATGGAATTATTTGTACAGGAGTAGTATAACTAAATGACAAACTCTGGCCTTTAAGCACAAAAACATAGCGAAGGTATGCACAGCCACCTGAAGATTAAAAGATTACCTTAATTGGAGTGTACCACTTCTCCTGAATAGCTGGTGAGGTAGGCTTGGATTTAGGAGGTTTGGTTTGAATGGGAATATCTGGTTCTTCTGGTATTGTCACCACAGCATTTTTGGCTTTCTCTAACCTAGCTCCTTCTTCAGTGGATCCTTTATCACCCCAGCGAACCTAAACAAAATGAGTTAAGGGGATTAGAGTGGACATACAGAGCATACCAGACAATAAAATTGACTGAAAAAGCTGTGCATTACAAAATATTTTTCAAGGAAAAGAAAATCATTAAAATGTTCGCCAACATTTTCCTGTTTTGCAATGAGCTCTCTTTGAAACATTGTAAAATATCACTTGTTAGTTCTCAATACTGAAAGAGACAAAGAAATTGCTAAGGAGAGGTTGTACCATATGTCAAAGGACAGCTGTGACAGGACATTTGGGAAATCTTCCCTTACTGAGGATATAAAACTATAAGCTCAAGTTGTGATGAATTTTGAGATATCAGAACTTAATCCTGGTGTTGGTACAGTACACTACATATTACCCAACCTGGACCTCAGACCACTGTAATTATTGTAAAAAATCCTACATTTTGAGGAAAGAAAGAATTATTTCAACAGGATTTAACAAGAGCTGTTGGAACCTGCTCAGAGGCTTAGAAATTTAGCCATTCAGTGGAAGATAGAGAGTGGACAGGATACAGATGAGGTAGTAAAATATTCATGATAAATGCAATGTATATTGTGTTTCCACAATTCACTGCATAATTATCACCATTACCTCAAACATAGAATACACAGAGATATTTTAAATAGGAAGAAAAGTTGTATTACTGCCGATTGTGAAAACAGCACCTATTTGTTTCACAGTGTAAAGCTGCAGAGAATGCTCTGAAGAAACAGAAGAGCAGAAATACTGGCTATTCAAATACAACTTCTTGCATCACTATAGAAATCTTAAGTGTCTTTCACCATTTATATATTTTAGTGGCAATTTAAATAGTTGTGTTTACTGTACATGACTAAAAGAAAAAAACAGACCGCTTGGTATTTTCTCATCACAGGTACATATACACGTGCAATTAATGTTATTTGGCTTTACTACACAGTACATTTACTGCACAGTAAATTTACTACCTGTGTATGCACTACCTGCATATGCAGGTAGTAAATTTACTGTACAGTAGCCTAGTTTACTGAACAGCGGGCATGTCTACACAAAATGCTTAATGCCCACTGGACTAGAAAGCTGAACTAAGTGCCCATTGGACTAATTCTACTACAAATTAGTGTAGCTGGCAAAAACCATGCTAATGCATAATAGATTAGTCCAATGGACATTAAGTGTCACACAAAAAGCATTCACCTGCCCCATATACAGTGCAATAACAATCTCTGATGATAAAGGATTCCTCAGATTGGAGATATCAGCTGGAAGAGGGAAAAATAAAAGGGGAAAAAGCAGTTCTCTTCTTTGGGTAAGTAGTTGCGAGCCAACACGCTGCATACAGCTTAACTAAGTTTTAGGGACTCTAAGTCAGTTTTGTAAAAAAAATCTGGCAAAGTACCACTCCTATCTAGTGTTGGTCTGAATAACAAAAAAAGAAACAGAAAGAAAATAACTAGAGGCAAGATGCTCAGTGTGCAATTCAGCACTAAACAACTGTGCTATATCTGGAGCAGGGAGCTTATGAACTGGAGAGTTAAAATAATCCTCTTGGTTCAGCTTCTCTGGGGAAGAAGCTAGGTCCATGTCTCTTGTTACTCATACTCTGACATGATGGCATCACTATAGCATTGGCAAAGTTGCTGGTGCCAAATGAGAGCTCCACCCAGTCCCCTCCCCTTTCTCACCATGGTAAAGGCTCTGCACAACCTGCTCCTTAACCTTCAGCATGGTCAGGATGCAACCAGGAAGCACATCGTGCAAAATAAGTAAGGGCACTGTAGAGTCCCTCTTCTGCCTTGTACCAGTGTACAAAGAACAAGCCAGAATATGTTCCCATTTAAGACAAAAATATTTGAGGAGGATGTTACTTAAACATAGGACCAGTATTTTCTACCACTTACCTCAATGAAGCCCCATAGTTGTCAATGAGGTATTATACCTCATCTGGGTAAAATATAGGCTACTGTATCTCGGGAAGGGATTTTAAACCTTTCAGTTATGCTTACTTAGGTATTTTCTCTTCTCTCCCAGGAATATTCTCACTGGGCATGTCTACACGTTCATTAATGTGCTGTAATTATGGCACATTAAGGTTAATACCTGTAATAACAGGTACAAACTTAAAGCGCTGTAATCAGTGCTACTGCACATTAGCACAAATGAATACTTGTTTTGTGATGCTTAATGCTCATTGGACTAATCTACTGCACATTAGCATGGTTTTTGTCAGCTGCACTAATATGCAGTAGAATTAGTCCAAAGGGCATTAAGCCATCTCATGTAGACGTACCCACTGTAATATTAGAATGGGCTTTCATTTCCAAGTAGACCCTGCTGAGTCATTAAAAAGTACCTGTATCTTTCACTATGATCCTTGGTATTTTCACAGTGTTTTTAGCTGTTAAAATGTGTTTTAAACACTGTTAAAACCTTTTAGAGCTAAACGGTGGTTTCCTTATTGAAGAAATGACCTTCTCCTTCAGCTTAAAAGTAGTTTTGCCTAAAAGAAACCGGAGCTTGTGGACTTTGATGACACAAATATGATATTAACATCCTAAATCTGTCATGGGTGGGGCAGGCTGATGCAACAACAGAAAGCTTTCAGGCAACTGTAAACCCCAAAGTTATCTAATGATGACTAAACTCTGCCATCATCATGGAGGTTGCGAAGGCAACTTCTTTTCTTATCTTCTACTGTAATCAGTTTTGGGCACTATACTTCAAAATATTCATAGACAAATTGAGAGTCCAGTGGAGAACAACACAATGATTAGAGTTCTAGGAAATACAACTTATGAGAAAAGGTTGAGAAAAACGAGATTATTTAGCCTGAAAAAGAAAAGACCGAGGTGGGATTTGATAATAGTCAGATACTTCTTTCTGTGATAGCAGGGAATAGGAAAGGAAGTAAACAGTTGTCAAAACTTATGTTAGGTATTAAAAAGAACTTTCTAACCCTGAGGGTAGTTAAGTATTGCAACATGTTAACTAAAGAGCTTATGGAATCTCCATCCTGTTAAGTTTTTAGGAGCAGTTTATACAAATGGGACAGTTTCAACAGGGTTCATCCTGCCATGAGCAAGGGAGTAGACTAAATGACCTCCTGAAGTGACTTCTAGCCCTATATTTCTATGATCCCACAAGGCATTTTACTCATTCTTAGAATAGGAAATATTATTGCATGATAAATGTAAATGTAATCATTTTTAAAGGTAATCAGTATTATGAGTGTTTAATTGGTTTTTACGTTTCTGTTTGACTGGAAAATGGAAAGTGCACTATTTCCAAGCTGTAAAATTTAAAGACAGCAAATGTGTAGTCTCGCCACAAGCCCATTTAGGAGTCCAGGCCCACACTTTGTAACTTAATTCATTACTGTGTAAAGCACTCAGGTATCCTAGGTTATAGAAGTGCTACATAATATATATTTTAGCTTTACACTTCTAAAGTCTAGGGATTTACAACTAAGGAAAGAAACATGATAGTCCTATTCTGCTCTCACTTACACATTTACAAACCTACTAGATGTTAGGAACTCAGGCAGGACTGGGCCCAATATGCATTTATATTTCCTGGCTGGGTCTACATATGAAGATAGATTCTGGGCAGTTACTTTGGATATCAACAGTGTTCTAGAATAAAGTTAAAATGCAGGGAAAACTGCCTTGTAAATTCCATAAGGGCTGACGTAATATAAAATCTGACATAAGGACATGCCCATAAGGACACACATTTTTCATTCTGTTTTAATTAACATGGTGCTATCATGTCTCTTCAAAGACAGGCACTGTTGTAGCTGTGAGTTCCTTTGGGATCAAGCCTCTCCTTAATGTCACTATTGCCAGTGTGTCTGGCTGGCCCACAGTTGCAGTACTTATGTTACACTGTAATTTCTTCCAAAACATTCAAAAAGAGGCTCTCACCCTCCTTTTCTCATTAGTTTGATGGAATGAGCATGCATTTATGCATCTATTTAAAGTTCCAAATAAATGGAACTAATGAAATCAGGTCTTTCATATTTTACTGAGATATGGTTAAAATTACTGTATAGGGTAAAAATGTTAGGAAACTGATGTCACTGGGAAGCAAGCAAACTTGACACAATTATCTTTCCAGCACACTTAGCAGCCTTTGTTTCCATCAACTTTAGTCTCAAAAAATCTAATGTTCTAATGCATTAGTATTTTTTTTTTTTTTTTCCCCAAAGAGTACAAACCTCCATTCTTTTAATTCCTCCAACTCCTCGTCCACCATAGTAGGAAGCATCCACTGTCGGCCATTTTTTGGGAGGCAAAGGATCTTCTTCATCTTCTTCCTGCATATAAATTCAAAGACTGTTTTTTTAAAAAAAGGATATACGCATTGCATAAAATTATTTTCTAATATGGGGTTTTATTAGCGCCCATAAATAAAAAAATCCATAATCTTAAATAGAGAAAGATAAAATTTTAAGGTCACACATGATGAGATGTTTTCCTTGTTACACATGATGTCTGACCATAGTTGAAAATATCTGACTCTTGGCTCATGGGAAAATGTTACTGACCATCATTAGGAAAGCCCCAATTCCAGCCAGAGGTTCTCAATCCACTTGAACTGTACATTCCACTGATTAGAACTGTCATCATGCTATTCTCCTTTCCAGCAAAACAAACAGAATTCATGGAAATAAACATCTCTTAAAACATATTGTACTCAAGGACAAACCACAAGGGACACCCCCAGTGAAAAAGGTTTGGATAGCCCCAGTCCAACAGGCAAAGGGGTTGAGAGAGAGACTTCTAATCCCCACCATATAGTAAACTGAGCATAGCAGACTGAAAGGAAAAAAGGAGTATAGCTCAAAAGGTCTGTTCCTCTCCCATATGAAATTCTGACCAAGTGGTTCTGTGCTGTGGTCCCAAAGCAACTGGTTATATCCTTGATTTTAGGCCTGTGTTTGAACAAACATTTATGAACTCATGTGAATAAGGATGTGTGTTCAGACTCCAGAATGCCCAGTTCCCCACTGCTGAGTGATCCAGTCCTCTATACAGACTACAGGGGATTACAGAGTCTTCCTACAAAGGTTCTCCAGAATTCAGAAGCAGTGGAAAGATTGTTTTAGGCTACAATGGTCTTGAGAACGTGCTGCTAAAACCAGGCAAACTCCCTGGTTTTCCTGTAGGCATGAGAAGGGCCAAGAATTGGTGAATGTGAGGATAAGGAGGTCAGGAGATGGTAGAGTATGGGGTAGGTGATAATATTTTAGGATTCTATCTAAGATCTGGTGGCCAGATTGTAGGAAAATGTATTTAAAGCAGTACAAGACATTTGGAACAGGGAATAAATGCAAACTCCTGGGTTGGAATTTTGAAAGGCATCTAGGAAAATTATACACTTAGCTCCCTTAGGCTGATTTGAAATCCCAGATTCAATAAATATCATACAAATTATCAAATTGAAATAAATTACATGCCTGTGGACATGGTGAAGAATGGAACATAGCGAATACAGAATACACTTTAGAACCTTCAGGCATTATAACTTACTAGAACGTAGATATTTTATTTATTGCTACAGTATGACACCAATGGCTTCATAGATAAGGTTTCAAATGGGTTTCCATTATGTATCCAAATTAGTTCTTCAACAGAAATATCCAGAAATGAGAATATCAGACTTAACATAGGTGTGTTAAGACTTAAGATAAGATAGCTTTGTCTACCAAATTTGAAAACCATTAGAACAGAGGGCTCAGGAATTATGACAGCCTTGAAACAGTGTTTCACAAGTCAGCTAGCTTTCTTTGCTTGTTAAAAAGAAGACAAGAAACAGAAATATAAGCATGGTTTATGTATGTCATATCTAGTGTCCAGGAATAAAGATTTATTGATTAAACTCACATTTTAAAATGTATTATGATTAACTATCGATTTAGGCCTTGGAGGATGGAGAGTTTTCCCACTAAACCTGTAATTAAGCTCTGCCTGTAAGATAAAGTGCATCATAAATAGTGGTGGTCTCACAGAAACTTCATTTAGCAGTGTTTCTTTTTTGGGTTAAGAACAGAGGGTTGAAGATTATTAACAATTATTGAACTGACCCAGTCCATTGGAGACACAGTTTACCATCTAGCCCAATCAGGTTCCATACCAAGCCAAGGATACTGTCTTAAATACTCCCCAAGGCAGTCACTAAATGAAGCTCTATTCCTCTGCTGCTCCTGAAGGAGATGAGCTTCCTATGAAGCTCAGGATGCCCAAAGTACCAGAAGAGTATTTCCTCTGTGATGTGCTACCTCTACTATCACTTGACTCTCCCCATTTCTATCGTACCTCCTCACAACTCATCAGTTTCTAGGAAGGAACTCCTGCTCCACCATGCATGCACTTCCCAGCTGGCAGATTTTCAGGAGGGTGAAAAAGGCAAGCTATATTCCTGCAAGTTGCAGTAAACCAGTGGGAAGGCAGTGCCTGCCCCCAATCCAAGTCTTCCTCCCTTCTCAGTCACATGTAATTTAAAAAGCAGGGAAAGTTTCTACACAAAAAATATGTTGCTAAGGTAGAATGAAAGGTGCGGGTATAATGTAACTAATGCGACTGCTGGAGCTGTTGAAAAGTGTGCAATTAACAGGGCCAGAAAGACCCTCATACTATACCTCTTTTGGTGCTGGGGGTGGTGGAGGAGGATCCTTTATGACCTAAAAACAATACAAATACACGCATGACTGACAGGAATCACAGTTTCAAATCTCAGAGAATTCCACTGCAAGTTACCCATATTAGTTCACCAACTGGGAACTGCTGCTACAATTCCCTTGGCTATTGATCAAGTCTGCATGGAAAGTAGCCCCATCCCTCTAATAGGAAATAAGATCAACTTGTTGACAGGCACTCTTTGGACAAATGTATCTGTCCATTTACTTACTAATTGGATGAGGTTCAGTCATATTAAGTAATTGCATACGATTTCATCACTGGCTATTAATTAGTTGGTATGGGAGGAAAGGCAGGCCAAGGCTTATCTGAAGACTGGCTAATTTTGGACCAGAGGTGCCTGCCCCTTCATGCCATGCTGCTCGAGAATTTCTGGCCCGATGACAAGTGTGAGATGCCTTCTAGTAATTCAAGATCACCTCTAGTCTTCCAGCTTATTTATGTGGCTCTAACATTCCAGATCCATCATTTAAAGATGTAGCTCCCCGACTGTGCTTAAAGCAGGATTCCTGCAATGTGGTGATGCTATATGCATGAGCATTTTTAGATCACTGCTGGGAAAGGATCTCTACTGTTAAGGTGATTCATCACTACTCTGTACTTATTCATGAGGCTTCTGGGCTATGGATGTTAACAGTCTGAGTTAACACTAACAGAGTGAAGTACACAGCAGAGTGTTCTCATGTTATTAAGAAAAGCCTTCTATTACCCTACACAAGGCTTTTCCAATCTTGTTTCAACTTAGTGTTGGCCTTTAATTTAGTGTTACGAATAGAGAGTGCTTGCAGATGTGCCAGGAGGCTGCTCTGACATGCTGTAATTGTAATGTGTTGGAGTAGACTCAATTAATCGAGTCTGCTGGAGCATGCTAATTAGCGCACTCTAGCCAGCCTCTGTGCCTCGTGTATCAGCATCCCCGCATTTCAAAATGATGGTGGGGGTGCTTTAACTAAAGATAGTCAAATGAGCTCTCAAATAGATTTTAGCTACTCAGACCTCCCCTGTTCTTCCTTTCTGTTCTCTTATTTGTATGCATATCATGAATCTTCAAGAGACCCCCTCTCTCCCCACAACTAACAACATCATTAAACTGAAAAAGTTGCTAATACATTATTAGATGATGGTAAAAGTTTAAAATCACAAGCAATTTTCTGCAAACAGTCTAAATGTTTCAAGCTAAAGTTGGACTCTTTGTAACGCCAACCTAACAGCAAAAAAAAAAAATGCTTCACTATATGAAGAGAGACTATTTTTGGTATGTCCAAATTGTATAGAAAACCAAATAAATACTGGACTGATACAAAGACTAGTTGTGTGTCATGGTACTATACACTTTTGATTAATATTGGAGGCCAACCTCACAGTGGTTTGTTATGAGGGTTCATAATGAGGTTGTACCACATATAAAATGAATGATATATAAAACCCCTTAGTAGCAAGTGAAATATGTAAAATATTACATGCATATTATTTCTTCCATCTCCTTTAATTACCTTTAACAGTACCTGCAAATATTCTGAATGGATTCACAGCATCATATGTACAAGAAATACATATATATTTTTATATCTTGACCAGTTTAACTTAAATGTTATCACACACATTTCAGATCATAATGCCACCAGAATAGCTTTCATCATCTTCAATAGATTGCAAAACAAATTATAAGTTTTTATCTAAAAGACATCTCTTTGAGTCCAGAAGCAGTGCTTACAAGATGTGCCAAAAATGATATTTTCCCTAAAGAACTTAAGGTTGAATTTTTCTATATTCTCTCTCACCACAGGAAATTAGAGCACTTTATAAATATTTAGGAGTGAATGCAGTTTATATCATAGATTCATAAGTGTTAGGGTCAGAAGGGACCTCAATAGATCATTGAGTCCGACCCCCTGCATAGGCAGGAAAGATCCAGGTGCCCTAGTCTCTGCTCGTAGGGCTTGGCCTGCAAGCCCTTAGCCATACAAGAGGCCCTTCTCTGGACCCTCTCCAAGTTATCCACATCCCTCTTGAAGTGTGACGCCCAAAACTACACGCAGTATTCCAACTACGGTCTGACCAGCGCCCGATAGATGGGAAGTATTACCTCCTTGGTTCTGTTTGTCATGCATCTGCTGATGTTTGATAAAGTGCAGCTTTGCTGATGACTTCATCACACTGCCAACTCATGTTCATCTTGGAGTCCACTAGGACTCCAAGATCCCTTTCCACTTCCATGCTACCAAGCAGGTCATTTCCTAGGCAGTAGAAGTGATGGACATTTTTCCTCCCTAGGTGCAGCACTTTGCATTTCTCCTTGTTAAATTGCATTGTATTGTTTTCTGCCCATTTGTCCAACCTGTCCAGGTCTGCCTATAGTTGTTCCCTGCCCTCCAGTGTGTCCACTTCTCCCCAGAGTCTTGTATCATCCGCAAACTTGGACAGAGTATGCTTCACTCCCTCATCCAAGTCACTGATGAAGACATTGAAGAGTATCGGTCCAAGGATCAAGCCCTGCGGGACTCCACTGCCCACGTCCTTCCAGATCGATACCGACCCATCCACCACCACTCTCTGGGTACGACCCTCTACCCAATTTGCCACCCACCACACTGTGTAATCATCCAAGTCACAGCCTCTTAACTTGTTCACCAGTATGGTGAAGAGAGGCCAGCAAGAATTACTGCCTTGAGAGGCCAGCAAGAATTACTGCCTCTACTTCTCAGACGACAAATTGAGGAAACAAAAGGGTTTAAGAACCAGACTTTAAACACATTTAGGTGCTTGAAGATGCAGACATAAATCTAGTAGGACTTACAAAAAAAAAAAGCATCTAGGTACCTAACTCCCAGTAAAACCAATCAAAAAGTCAGAACTGCTAAGACCTTCTTCCAATATTACAAAACTTGTGTGATCTTGATTATTGTAACTCTCATCCCCCTTTATGCTATATTTGCTTTATATGTTATCTTAACATTTATATATGTGCCTGATAAAGATTACAAGCTTTTCAGGGAACAATCCCAAAAAAGGCTGAGTGCTATGTAAATATATATTAATGTAAAAACAAATAATAATTCTGCCATTCCACTCCTTATAGTTCTACAGTTTTATATCCTGAATCTCCCCTTGTTCAGATCAGAATCAACTTTATGCACCAAAATGCATATTAGTTTCATGATGCAGGCCAGTGCTTGTTAGGCCCAAATTCCCATCCATTTTAATGGGATAGGCAGCTCAATTCCACTGAAATCAAGGCAAAGAGACCTTCTTTACTTCAGTGAGCTTTGTAAACCTGTGAGCCATTGCAAGTCTTTCTGCTGACTTCTTGGACAATGGATCAGACCCTAAAGTAATGCTGTTATGTAGAATAAACTAGGGATTTAGCTAAAACATTAATTAGATGCATTTCCTAATAGCTTCAGAAGACGAAGCTTGTTTGAAACAAATCCCATTATTAAGTGACAATAGTGTGAGAAAATAATCTGCCTTGAGTAGCAGATATTTGGCCCTGTTGACAGAAGTGGCACATAAATGTCTGCATCCTTATGTTTCAACAGGCTCCTTGCATGCTCTGTCTCTCTCTCTCTCGCAGAGCATTATCAGTACTTCCTTTAGTTTGAATGCTAAAGGTCAGTAAGGTCAATAGAAAGCTGTCCTGATATCTAAATTTAAAAAATTGAGAAACATAGGCTTTTTTGTAGAATAAAAATTATTTTTTTCAGATATTTGAAAGGATATAATCAAAAGGTTATTATTTTATTTTATTATTAAATCCTGCACCAAAGAGCTGGGCAAGTGTTTCCGCCTTACTAGCCATATGTACAGCTTGATTCATCTCCAATTTTGTTTTGTTTGGTTTTGTCATCATCAACAACCTGAAAGACTGCATCTCATTCATTTCTTTAGTTGGAAAGAGAGAGAGAGAGAGAGAGAGAAAGAAAAAGAAAGAAAGTTAGTAGCTTCAGGCAACAGGCCTTTTGATCTGCTCATTAACACTTTTCAAATGTTCGAGTGATGTGGGCATTAGGAAATGTCAGCACTAGAGCCTGAAGCCAGCTTGATGGAATCATATGTTCTGATATTCAGGGAAGAGTGAAAGAACTGTCAACAGTGAACTGCCTTTAAAAAAAAAAAACAACAACCTGGTACTGTTCATGGACTGCAGATCAAGTAACATTTTCAGAGCTGGCTCCTGGCAATGATTACACAGAATGCCCAAGTCATCTAAAGTGTTGAAAACCAACTGCCTGCAGATAATAGAAAGCAAGAACTTCTGCAATTCTCAGACATTTTTTTTCATTCAGTCTCCAAGATCTTTATCCTTTCTTGTTCTAATTCAGATGATGTCACAGTTTTTTTGGTTGAGTGTTGTTGGTTTTTTCCCCCTCTCTGAAATAAGCAGAAATAAGAAGATCTGAATTTTTCCCCACCCCTTCTCTAATATTTGGAAGAAGTAATCAATGGTGAAAAATATTTACATCAAAGCCAGTAAGTAACTAGATGGAAACAGCAATAATAAAAACTGCTAAAATGCTAGATGAGGAGAAAGAGAAAGGAATGAGAGAACACATTATAACAAGTTAAGGAAATGTCTGTCAAAACAAAAACTATGGAAGGGTCTGTATTTGTTAACATGTATAGTGTAAATTAATGTGTGTTTGGCTCTTGGCATCATTGTAGCAGTAAGTCCAAAGACAACACTTTCAACATTTCACAAAGGAAACAAATAAACAGCATCAATGAATAGTAAAAGCACATTATATTAAAATGTAAAGCATTGTTGTTTTATTGCTCATGCAGAAATCCGGCTGTTTTGGTTTTTTTGCTTTTACAGTATCACATTAATATGCATCACACACCTTCCTTCATAAAGGGCCAGATTCTCATCCTCTAATTCAGTCTGCACAATACTTTATTCCACAAATATTTGCACTTAAGTTAATAGGTCTTAAAACAAAAGTTTACCACATCCTAAACAGAGATAGACTTCAGCTTCCACCAAGTACTTTGCTAAATCAAAATCTTAGTGGCTGCAGTGTATCAGTATTTCAACTTTGATATATTATCATGATAAACCACCTTAGTTGCCTACAGTGGGAAAGGCAACAGGAAAAAGAGAAAACTCATCATCAGCAACTGAAGTTCTTCAGGATTTGGCTTGCAAATGCATGTGCACCTCAAGCACCTGAGCTCAGGCCCTAACAGCTAGTGCCCTAACCTACAGAGCACATGCACCCCACCTCTCCCAGGGGTGTACAAGGCAGCTTGTGTTTTCTGTTCCTCAGTTGCCTCTCAACTGCAAAATTCCAGAGCGTCAGGAACTTCAAGGCAGTGGACAGGAGGACAAGATGTGGAAAACATTGGCAGGCAACTCACCTCAAAGAACTCAAATTACTGGTAACTACTCTATTCTCCTTCAAGCACTTGTTGTAGCAGGATCAGCCTCAGAGTGGTTGTGGCACCCCCTTGGTGACTGAACTACTTCTGACTTCTCACTGCTGGTACCCCTCACAGCTTTGGCTGCCATGCCTTGATGTAGGCTTTGTATGTAGATTTTAGGAGGGTGCCCCTGGAGTCCTAGATTGAGCCTGATGGTGCTGCACTCAGCCTAACAAACTCAACTCGCTTAGCTGGGGTCCTTCTTGCCACTGAAGCCTCAATCCATTAACTAAAAACATTTCATGCCTCACTGGGACTAATCATGCCTCCAGCCTCTCTTGTAACTACACCCATTCCTCCTGGGTCTTATTCTTTGCAGCTGGCCTCATCCCTGCTTCAATTCTCTGGGCCCCTGACCCTGTCTTGACATCAACTCACCAGGCACTTTTACATTCCATTTACATTTTTAACATTCCTTGGCTTCAGCCCACTCAACCCACCAGGCCTCTGGTCTTTGCAGGACTCTTCCTTGGCTCAACCACTCAACTCACTGGACCCCTGGTCCTTGCAGGGTTCTACCTTGGCTTCATCTCCAATACAGAGTACCTCACTGGTACCACTCTGTGGCTTCCTTCTCCACTTAAGCCACTCTCAAATCCTGCAGTTAAACCAAAACAAAAATACAAACCAACCAGTCTCTAACTCAAGCCTTCAACCCCAACCTTCAAGGTCCCTTTCTACATTTGCAGCTTCCTGTCTAGCAGCTTATGCTGACAGAAGCTCCTCTCCTACAGAGCTCAGGGTCAGACTGAGTTCTCTGGCTCCAGAGCTGGGTTTATCTGCCCCTAGGCTCCACCCCTTCCAGTCACCTGTCTCTGGTCCTCAGAAATAAACCCAGGGGTTTCCACTCAGAAAATTAACAAGCTTTCTCTCCTCTGATACTGGCTATCTAGCTGTTCTACAATCTCCATTTAACTACTTTGCTGGAGTTCTAGCTGTTGTCTATAGTAGGGCAGCCTGCCCCCAGTGAGTAATCTGTAGCCTTATGGCTCCTATTTTTGTGCTCCTGCAGCTACTTGCTTTGTG
Organism: Alligator sinensis; assembly: GCF_000455745.1. Taxonomy (NCBI): domain Eukaryota; kingdom Metazoa; phylum Chordata; order Crocodylia; family Alligatoridae; genus Alligator; species Alligator sinensis. The sequence continues at coordinate 1,141,063 of NW_005842234.1, forward strand.
GCAGGTGGCCCTGATTCAGCTGCCCACCTAATTTAGTCCCATCATGCTACTCTCATGCCGTCTTAAAAGTTGGTGGTGGTCCCTCAATATGGGGAGGACAGTCTTCCAGTAAATAAGGTCCAGAGATGATTGATAGGGCTGATCTGAAATCTGTATGTTTTCAGACATGGTAAATAGTTCTGGAAGGAAGGAGTAGATCCTAGTGATGATGGGTCACATCTTTGTCACTATGTCTCTCCTATCTATCCACCTCCATAGCAAAGCAAGTTTACTCAAAATGATCAATGCCTTGTCATACATCATAGTATCATTGGCGATTATTCAGTGCTAAAATCTGCCACATACTGATGTTAATGCTGCATTTTTTCAGGTTGGCCTTCAAAGTGACTTTGAATCTCTTCTCTTGCCCATGTCTAGAGCAGTGATCATCAGTGAGTTGGGAGTGTAGGATCTGGTTGTCAAGCACCCTCAGGATATGCCCTGTCCAACAGATCTGGTGCTGTATAAACATTAGGCCTGTGGAAAACAGCATCATTCCACTCTGACTTCTGTTTTGACGGAACAGTGCTTCGTTTCGAGGTTTGTTTTGTTTCATTGAAATTCTTTGGCTGTTTCGATGCTGTTTCAATGTTTCGCCCATAGCCAGGACCAGAAAGATCAGTGCTGCCGCTGGCCCCAGCCAGAAGCACCAGCCTCTTGTGATCCAGGAGGCCCACACCCCTGGAAGGAGTCCAGCACAGCCCCCACAGCCCTCCCAGGGCTTCAGGGGGAGCCCCCAGTCTGCCTGCCAGATGACAGGAGGCTGGTGCTGCCAGCTGGGGCCAGCAGCCGCACCGCTGGGGCGCCCAGCGGGGGCAAGCAGCAGCCCCGATCTTGTCGGTGCTGGATGCAGGCTCCCAGCCAGCAGCACCAGCCCTGTGTCATCCAACAGGCAAATCGGGGGCTCCCTTGCACTCCCAGGAGGGCTGCGAGGGCTGTGCTGAACTGCTCCCATGGGTGTGGGCCCCTGATCTGCCTCCTGGATCACAGGAGGCTGGTGCTGCTGCCTGGGGAGGAGGCAGGTCCCTAAAAGGAGCTGATTTGCCCCAGACCCCACACCCTCCTCAGGTTGGCTCTGGTACAGGACCCAGGGAAAATCAGTTTATGCTGGGACCTGGCTGCACCCCAATTCCGAGGTGGGTCCCTGCATGAGCCAATTTGCCCCAGGCCCCACACCAAAGCTGATCGGAGGAGGGTGCAGGGCCCGGGGCAAATTAGCTTGTGTGGGGACCTATTGTCACCTCGAGATCAGGGTGGCAGTGAGTCCCCGCACAAGGCCTGGGCACCGCACCCTCCTCCGATCGGCTCTGGTGCAGGGCTTGGGGAAAATCAGCTCATGCAGCGACCTGCCAGCACCTTGGGACCGGGGCGGCAGCAGGCCCGCGCACAAGCTGATTTGCCCCGGGCCCCATACCCTCCTCCAATCAGCCGGCGAAACATCACAGAGCCCTGATAAACATGTTTTCAATAACAGTTGTGTTTTCTTGAGCCAGAACACTGGCATTTGTTCTTCTGTCCTTTCAATTTATATGGAGGGTTTTCCAAAGATATTGCTGCTGGTAACATTTTAAAGTTTTCAAGTGTTTCTGACATGTCATCCACATTTCACACCCATACAACAGAGAAGGAATGACAACAATTTAGTAGATGAGAAGTTTGGTTTAGGACCTGATGTATAATCATTGAAGACATGATTTCAGAAACATCCAAAGGCAGCACTAGCAAATTTTATCCAATTTGAATATTGTTATCTATGTTTACTTTTTGTGGAAGTACCTGAATTGGGGAAATCCTCAACATTCTCCAAGGATTGCACTCTAACTAATATTTGGAGGAGCAGCTGGTTGGTTTGGTGTCAGTTGGTAAAGGAGCTTGGTTTTTTGAGGTTGATGAGTCCAAACTCAACCCACTGGATGCTTCACAGAAGCAGTCAAGAATGACCTGAAGCTCTTGTGAGGTACACATAACACAATCATCAACATATTGAAGCTCAGTAATACAGATGTTAGTTATCTTGGATTTGGAATGTAACCAGTTAATGTTAAAGAGATTCCCATCCATGCAATACTGGATGCTGACTTCCCAGATGGAAGTATAGGTGTGATACAGATGGAAATGAGTGTTGGTGCAATCACACATCCTTGCTTGACTCCAGTTCCAGTAGCAAAAAGGTCCACTTCCAAGCTGTTTCTTAAGATGGCTACTGTCAGATCATCATGATGAAGTCTTGGATGCCCACCAAAATTTGTTAATATCAATCTCATCAGGATTTTCCATAGGACCTCTTTGTTGATTGAAACAAAAGGCCTTAGTCAGGTCAATGAAGGCCATGAACAGATCTGCATTGCTCATGACAGTTCCCCTGCAGGTGTCTTGCAACAAAGATCACATCTACTGTGCTTTTGAATGGTCTGAAACCATATTGGGATTTAGGTACAATCTCCTCAGTGAGGGATATGCATCTATTGAGGAGAATGCAGGCACGGATCTTCCCAGCTATGGACAGGAGTCCAATACCATGATAATTGCTGCACATCTATCTCCTTTCTTGAATATGGAAATGACTATGGCATCTCTGAAGTTGCTGAGAATCAGTTTAAGTTTCCAGATTTTCAAAATGACATGTAGTTGGTAAGAGAGTTTTTACCACCTTGTTTATAAATTTCAGCTGGTGTTCCAACAGGACCATGTGATGTGTTGTTTTTCATCTACTTAAAGATGTTTAAGGCCTCTTAATAAGTTGGTGGATCTGCAAGGTAGTCAGTCCTTATTGGAGTGTTGTGGGATGGCTTTGATGGTATTGTCTTCAACATTAGAATCTCAGTTCAGGAGCTCTTGAAAGTGCTCTTTTTACCATATGTTGATGGTGGAACTGTCTGTAAAGAATATGCTTGGCCAAATACAGCTTTGGTTGTATTGCCAAAACTACACATATCATGACTGTTGGCAAACCTTTGAATCTCTTTTGCTTTGTCTTCCTACCACCTGTTCTTTTACTCAATTTTTCTCTGGGTCTTGGCTTTAATGTGATCCTATCATGTGGATCTTATACTCTCTTAAAGTAATGGGCTAAAAGCCCCCTGTTATACTTGTCCATGTACACATTACACTATGGGGCTACAAATAGACATTGTACTTGTCCTGGGGTAAACCATTATTTCCTGGGACAAAGTGCAAAAATTCAGATGTCCATATTGTTATCCTAGGATAAATCCTAAAAAGGCTCACAGAATAAAAAGTACTAACAGTTTATTCCAAGACATCACAAACTGCGTCTGAACAGTTGTCCTGGGATTGCATCATTGAATCTATGGCAGAAAAGGGGCAGTGCATTCCAATACTCACTAAATCCTGGTAAGAACGGTGATATATGTGCATGCCAATCCTGGGATATTCCTGTTTCAGGACAAACAGAGACACAACTGGTCCAGGGACAAATGCAAGATCTGTCCTTAGCCTTTGGGACTCCAAATCAGTACCAGGTCCACCTGGAGGCAGGACTTGGAGTCCTAGGTGAACAGCACCTGGAGGATTATTTGCTGCCACCACAGCCTATAATATTTTGAGTGACAGTGGCCCTGGTGCTGGGCTTTGCATGGAGCTCAATTGCATCATAGTGAATTGGGAATGCTCTGAGCATACCTAATGATATGGCCTTTGCTGGGAGACGGGCAGTGTTTAGGTGCCCCCTGAGCTCCATTCTGGAAACAAATAGAGCTTTGGCTACTGTGGGGTGACCAGACCTATAAACATAGTTACAACAACTCACAGGTATTAAAGATACTGCCACTACTTACTGCTCTAACTAAAGGAAAATACGATAGCAGGACAGCACTGTAAGCTGAAGATGACTTTCTAATGTTGACCATTGGAAAAAGCATTTCTCATATTTTAAGTGTTGCAGTAAGTATGCAAAAGCATAACTCTGAAAAACATCAATTTGGCAAACAGTTAGTGACATGTGTAACTGAATCTGATGTGATATGCATCTCCTTCAATTGAAAAAGATTGATTCTGGGTTTATCTATATAAGAGGTGAATGAACTCTATTCTGACTGACATCCACATTCAGCTAGTCACAAAAAGTTAAGCAGTTCTGAGAGCTTTGAAGACCTAAAGGAACATTAGCGTTTCCTGATGTCAATCAACTCAAGGATAAGTATGTTTGTCTTTTAAATAAAATAGAAAGAAAGATTGAAAACTCAGGAACAGGATGACTGTTAACAGGCCTCTTTGTTAGAGAAGGCAGCTGTCGAGAAAGGATGTGCTGATCACTGTAAATAGACTGTAAAAAAAAATGGCAAAATATAACTTGCGTGTAATCATATTTTTAAGAATCCTGCAAATGCTTACCAAGCCTCCAGCTCACTAGAGACCTTGCAAGAAAATTCACACTTCAAGTCAACAAGATTTTTAATTTATACTTTTAAAAAAAGGGCGAGACTTTGAAGCCCGGAAAATTTGATTTTCTGTTGGATGCAAAATGTGAAGTCTGGTGGAAGGTCACTCCTACCATATCCTCTCTGCATTATTGTATCCCACATAATACCATCTTGGAAAAGACTACTTATAGACCTGACACTATAGGCCATACCACTCATTTGAATAGGAATGACCCAATTCTTTTAAAAATGAAGGAAATAAGAAACCTTTCTTCACACTGTGGAAAAACCCACAGGCTAGAGGCTTCTGAAAGACTAAATGACCAAAGGATGCCTTCCTGGAACAATCCTATGAAAGTGGGATGAGAGGCATTCTTTCATTACAGATGGGTTCTCAAGAACCATAGATCATAGAGGTTCTACAGAAAGTGGGGGCCTTCCTGCTCCACATCATGTTTAAGGCCTTGCACCTATTTCATAGCTGAGGCTTCACCAGCAGTTTCAGAGAACACATGGAGAAGGGCTATTCCTTCACGGTAGCGTTCCCTCTAAGCTGTGTGGTGTGCGCGGCCATGCAGGCACGCAACACAGCTTAGAGGGAACACTGCTTCACGGCCTTCCAGTAGACACCAATCCTAAACCAAGACCAAGTGGAGGGAATATTATGCTATGCTGGAACATATCAGCATGCCCTTAGGACTGCCGACTAACTGAACGGATAATACCTTCCACAAAAATAAAACCCCTGATGTGAGGAAACAAAGGGAGAGCTATTGAAGCATCATTGTTGACTGCTGCTAAGATAAAGACTGTTCATTATTCAGATGAAACTAGATACAATATGTGCAGGATGAAAATTTAATTTTTTGCAAGGGATTAATAGAAAAATAAGGGATTTCTAACTTAGGCTTCCATAATGGACTACAAATATAAATTTTACTGCTCGTGCTTTTAAAGAGGTCCTTGATTTCATGGTAACATCTGCCCACCATTATAGCCTGCAACTTTCAAATAAAAGAGGAAAGGCTTTTATCAAAGATTTCACTGAAATAAAGCATATCTGCTCATTTAGGAGAAAGCCAATAGGAGATGCACCCATCCTCTCCTTGTTCATCTCTGCTTAGATTTCTGTCAGAGAAGCCAGCACTGCAAAAAGCACAGTTACTTGCTTATGCTGAAACTGACCTCTTCTGGGGTTTACAATATACCACTGATAAACCCTAAACTTGTATCTTATATTATATACACTTTTGACTTTAGCCCATTCTAAACAGCCATCATTCTGGATTACTACTTATTTTCAAGAACTGTTTGAAAAAATAATCTATACTTCAAGAAAATGTTGATTATGTTTTGTAAAGTGATATACCAGCTAGATATTGACTTTTTTTTTTCTTTTTACTTACCACTTTGCAGCAGAGAGGCCAGAACCACCAGAAGAGACCAAGAGCCACCAAAAGTAACAGTATAAGAACAGCAATAAGTGCTGCTATACCATTAGACTGTGGAGAAAGGAGAAGTAAAAAGAGACACAGTCACTGGAGAATAATTCTTTTTCAGACATAGCTACACACGGATTCCCACAGAGAAAGTGACTATTCAGTGGGACCATTTCCCACTGACCTTACTCAGACAAAGCTCCTTCTGACAGCAATAGGATCAGGTTCATTATAAGCTGAATTAATGTGAGAGTCAGCTTCAGACACCCTGCAATTTCCCTTTTCATCCATGGGCATCGCTATGTCACAAGGGACCCCTAAATAAAGACACAGCATAGACCAGCAGAATCACACAGATAATGCAAGCAACTACAAAATGGGGAAGATTAGATATTAAAAAGGTATAATTGGTATCCTTTCATTCCACAAACTTTCTTGGCTCTGGAGAATATCAGTGCATCAGCAGTTTTAAGGCTACAACCTCCAATATGCCATATATCTTTAACCTGAAAAATTCAAAACTCTGAAAACTGCATTTAACTCTGCATTCCTTGGACCAAGAAAACAGTGAGACCAATAGAGATAACAAGTCTGAGTCTCCTCTCACTTACATCAGTGTAAATCATAAGTATCTTCAAGGAAATAGATGGCATATGTGACAAGAGAATAAGGAATAACATGGAGGCAAGAGAGGTCAGTTGCCTAAATCAAAAGGCATCTACTGTGAAAGTACTTGCTGGGTGCATCTACATGTATCCCTATAGCACCTTTGTTACTGCGCTGACATTTAGTACTTCCTTTTGGAAATACAACAACTCTATTATGGGCTTTTATGTTCTAAAAATAAGTCACCTTAACATTCAACTTGTCCTGCAGGGGAGTTAAAAAAAGACCCATAGGAACTGCCAGGCTGGATAAGAATGGTGGTCAATCGAAGCCAGTGCTCTGGACTTCCTAGACTGTCCCTGACAGTGCCAGTACTAATTGTTTCAGAGGACAGTGCAAATAGTCAGGCCCCCTCTACACGTGAAGCTAAAGGCATGATGGGATCTAATGTGTGATTCACAAAATTGCAGCTCCTGCCATGCCAGAGCCTGGCTGGAGATGCAATTGTGGGATTGCACATGAGATCCCATCATACCTGTATAGGGGGAGCCAGATTCTGGACTCTCCCTACCTCAGGAAACTCCTGCAGCTGAGAGACCCACATTTCCCAGTTGAAGGGCTCCCAGCCATGGGGGCACCAAATACACCCCTGAGGCTGGAGGAATTGCTGCTGCAGCAAATCTGAGTGAACCCTGTTTTCTGGGGTTGCAGGGAAACTCCCGGGGCCTTAGGATCACTGCAGGGGAACACGAGGAATGCAGAGATCGCTGCATGGGAGTGCTCCAGGATCACCGCAATCCTCTGGTCTCAGGGATTTCCCACACCCACACAGCAGCTGCAATCCCCAGGGTCCAGAGGTTTTCTACACTCCAAAGCCCTTGCGAGCAAGCGAACAGGAGAAGCAAACAGTTCACAAGTCAGACCACAGGTTAGTTTGCCACCCTCCTCTTGAAGGGAAGCTTTTCAGGTAAGCTCTTTCTTTAATTAAGACAAAATATATGTAGGTTAGTTACTCTAAGTAGCTAAAACTCAGCAGTTAGACCAATACTTAATCCCCTTGTTTACCTAGAGTCTAGAGCAAGGGGGAATTCACCAAGGAGTTTGCCTGGAAACTCTCTCTCACCTTCTTCCACTGTAAGCTTGGTGAGAAGAAGCAGGTGAACAGGGAAAACAAAGCCTTTCAGGACCAAGGAGCAGGGAACAGGCCAAATTACAGGGGACTTTAAGGAAGGCCTGCTTGGAAGAGGGGCAGGAAGAGAGAGGCGGAGGATTAAGAGAACCAGAAAAATGGCTGGAGGATGTCCCTGTGCCAGAGTCACTGCCACTGCCAGCTCTTCCTCTGCTTGCACCAGTGAGGCGTCTGTCCAGGCAAGACCGCTCACAGTTGAGGCTTCCACCCAGGTCCTGATTTGGTGTTGTGGAGACTGCAGCTTGCAGGTTCATTTCAGCAATAGCCAGGTGAGGGAGTGTGCAATGTGAGCGGTGCCTTATGGTGGTGTCCCTCAGGGAGCAGGCAAGAAAGCTACAGGAAGAGGTGGCAAAGCTATGAAGCATCATCTACCATGGGGACTTCACTGATTCATGGCTGGAGAAGACATCTAGGACTGTGGAGGAAGAATTGCCAGAGGCAGTGCTAGAGAAGGAAGGTAGAAGTTGGAAGCTTGTGACCTGTGGCAACAAGCAGAAATCTCCACTTGCAGCAGTTTACCCAGAGAACAGATACACAGCCCTAGCAACAGAGAAGACAACACATGTTCCATTGGTGGAAAAGGCCAGGCCAGGCATCCCCAAGGTTGGGAGGACTAAGACCACTGCCACCAAGTGGCAGGTCGTGGTGGCTGGAGACTCCCTTCTGCAGGGGACATAGGCATCCATCTGCCAGTTAACCATGCCTTAAGTGGTCACCCGGACATGTGTTCAATCAATTAATGGCATGATAAAAGGAGAAATTATCCAAAAGGTGTAATCATTTTGTAGCTACTTCCTATCATGCCATTAATTGAATGTGTGGCCATGTGCCCCTGTGGCTAGCAGCCCTATGCACTCCCACAGCTGAGAGAGACCCCCAGCCACAGGTGCTTGTTTCTTGTCAGCGTAGGGGGAGCCTGGGATTGGGCTCCTCCTGCACCGGCAATAAGTAGGGGTCTATTCAATTCACAATTCTGCAGAAATTGCAAGATCTTGTATTGCCTGTAAAATCAATTTAAAAAACAAACCTTAATAAAAATAAAAAGCTGCCTCCCCAATGGGAACCAGTGGTCCTCATTGCCACAGCTGGCCTCACAGCCCACCTGGGGGGAAGGCATTAGCTGGTGGGGCAACATGAAGGGCAGCAGACAAGATGGCAGCTGCCCCCTCATCCCTCCTCCCCACACCAGGGCCTCTCTGCCAATCAGTGCCAAGGAGCAGGGCTGGTAGAGCACATCTGAGAAATGTGTAAAACTGGTTCTTCATGCCACGACCAACCTGCAAAAATCGTTTAATCTTACCACAATTTAAATGGGTCCCTAGCAGTAAGGCATGATGGGATCCGATTTACAATCCCACAATCCTGCTTCCTGCTACATACTGTGCAGATAATGCATTAGATCCCATCACACCTTTACCTGCATATGTAGAGGGGCCCTTAGGGCCAAGTATTATTTTATCTTTACACAGTTGTTACCTACTTAACTGCATAATGCATGAATGCAGATAATGCAATGCATACATGCCCCTTTTTTACACCTACTCAGATTTTATATTCCGTTTCCCCTTGTGGTGAAGAAGGATCATCCAAATAGGTTCCTAACTGCCAAAAGAAACAGAGCAAGAGGAGAAGCCCAATGGCTTTTCTGAACTCTGCATTTAATATTTGCTGCATACAATGGATAAAACAGCAGCTTAACAGTTTCTATCCCATTTCAGGGCAGTAATTGTCTCACTGAGCCACAATCCCTCTCCTGCTGGGCCCTTCAAACAAAAGGTAAGAGAACACTATGGGCTATAATATGCTATCTTATAGCCTGGTGGTTTGAGCAGCTTGCTGAAAAGCTGGATGTGCAATTTCTGGGAAGGTGGGGTTCCCCTAGACATGTGCTCTAACCACAAGACTGTTCAGCTAACAGATGGGAGGGTCACCCTCTTCAGCCATTTTTTTTTTTTTTTAAGCAGTTACGTATGCACCTGAGTGATCCCAGTCCACCACAAGGGGAAACAGAATCTAAAATCTGTGCAGGTGGTTACAGCCTCATTTCTACAATGGTAAAATGCAGCTGCTGGCAAACTCTGCTAACATGCATGAGACAAGTAGAAATTTTACCAATGCCAAGAACAGAAAAAAATGCTGGTGTGTTTTTTGTGCATAAACTCTATTCAAATTCTGATCAAGGAGAAAGAAAATGTAAAAAGATATGGCTAGATTTCCCACACATGTTGATGTAAAACAAGAGCAACTCTACTGAAGTCAAAGAAGTTACACTGAGGAAAAATTGGTATAAATGGCAACAGAATTGAGTTAAACATTATTTACGGCCCATGTTATATAAAGTGACCATTTAAGATGCTAATATTAGGAGCTCATGTCCAGGCCTAGATGCCACTCCTTGTTTTCGCTGCAGCGATATCTATTTAATGGGGGAAGTTATAAACTTTTGACTCCTTGCACCAGGCTAACCATCAGCTGCTCAGCAATTAGAATTAGCAGAACAATTCTAGCAGTGACCCATTTCCAGGCAGTTGCCCATCCGCTACTATGGAAACACGAGTTCTACTTGTGTAACACTTCCTTTACTGCAGCATGTTTGAAAAGACAAAAAGGATGAGCAGAAGTGCTGGCTTTCTTGTCACTGCACATCTGTAGCTATTCTGTTTCCTGTTGGATCTTTGAACCACAGAGTAACAACATGTAAGTAATGGTGAGAATACTTATCAGAGGAATCAATACTGTAGCTCTGGGGGTAATTTAACAGTTTGTTTTTTCTGTGCACTTTTTATACAGGGTAAAAGTAAATTTTTAGTTTTAATACAGCTGTCCCTTCACCTACATGAGAAAGAGGAAGATAAAGAGAACACCAGTACATTTCATATCATAATGAAGCACCTTTCCATGACTGCTGTGTCTTTAGGTCATGGAATCAAGATATTGCATTGCCAGACACTGATACAAGATTGGGAGATAAGGTTAAAAAAGAGTTGCAAATCTTAAAAAGGTTTTGTCTAAGTACCATAATATGAGCTCCACTGAATCAGAATCTGCCCGACTCCAAGCAGATTCAGGCTCCCTCCCCTAAAATCTAAAGTTTGGTTGGACATGACATCAACCCCCAAATTGTTTAAACTCTAAATTTTTCAACGATTGAAATATACATTTCTTCACCAGGTTAACTGGCTGCAGACATTAATATCTCATTGGAAATCACATGCAGTAAGGTAAGCCAAGGAGTGAAGTCACTGTCAGGTCAGATGAACTGGCCTGTACTTTGCAGAATATTAATATAATTCACATTACTGTTCTCTCAATTCAACAAACACAAACCACCCCCTCACCCCAAATTCTGCCCTCTGTCTTCATAACTCCAACTGATTTCAGCAAGATTTGACTGTTTACACATATATGAGTAACAGATTCCACTGTTCTTTATATTTACAAACCTGAAAATAAAGTTACACTAAAGCCAAGCTTTAAGATTTAGAGAAAGTTTTAGAGAAATTTAGGATTTTTTTTCCTTACAAAAGATTCAAGAATGCCCTTGATACTGCATAGTGACCTAGCAAAAACATATCTTCCTACAAGAACTTAAGTGTTCTCTTGTGCAAAGCCACTACTCTAGTTAAGGAAGCAAGTCCACACTCTAAATACACTTGTGCCATCGGACCAGGTTTTGATTTGTTTTTCCCTTGTAATCTAATTAGAACATGATTCCAATCAGTAGGATCGAGACCAGCACAGTCTTCCAACACCTGGTTAAAGTCTTGAGATTCCATCTACGCAGGTTCAGGCAGATTATGTGCCACCACTGTGGTCCTGCCTATGCTATTAATTGGAACCATGTTGTCATGAGTGGATCTAGGATTTTGAAAAAAGAGGTGCAGATAGTGCGGAGCATCATCACCAGGAAGCCTGGTTTTTCTCTGTTAAAAAATCCAAAATTCTCTGATTAAAACCCTCAAAATCTGTGTTTTTCTGTGATTAAAATGAAACACCACTATATATAAAGGTAGCAGCTGAAAACAATGTTTTATTGGTATACTTACAATTTTAAAGAAATTTGGAAGCCTACCAGTTCCTCAATCATTATAATAAAATAAATTCTAAATACCTATATATTTTGCTGTTTGATTTTGGTTCCTTTATCATGGAAAATCAGAGCTGCCTCTTTGCACACCAGGATGTGGATGTAGCTGTGGTTGTCCCCCCAGCTGCTTTGTGGTGCTGAGCAGTCCTGATATGCCAGTGCCCTGCCCCGTCCATGCCGGTGCCCCTCACCCCCAATCAGTGCCCCTCACTCCCAACCTACAGCCCCCCCCCCATCCCCACTGGTGCCTCTCAATTCCAACCTGCAGCCCCTCGCCCTGCCCCCAGCCCTGCCAAAGCAGGCCCCCAGCTACCAGGGCTATTGGACCCAGAGGCTGCATCCTGCCCAAACCCTACTTTCTGCTCTTGTGGGTGCCAGCCACAGCCAGCCAGCAGCACCTGAGCCCCAGCTACCACATGTGAAAGGCAGCAGCTGCTGTACTTGGGGCAGAGGGAGAAGCACAGAGCCTGGCCTCATCTCCCCTCCCCTGCCTGTGGATGACATGGCCATAATGGAGCTGAGCAGATCCCGTGGAGAGTGAGGGTGGGAGGAGGATGTGGGCTGCCCACTGTGGGGTTTGGGGCTCCCAGCCCTGCTGCCCTCCCCGAGTGCACCCACAATCCAGCAGGTGGGATCTGGCATGGGAGGGCAGCATGGAGCAGAGAGACTTGATGCTGCTACTGACACTGGGAGCCCCGTGCCAACTACACTGCCTGCCATGGTGAGGCGCCACCTGCCAGGTGGACAGGGCACGTCACCTTAGTGGTACAGCTGGTGAGGAGCTTCCAGCAGTGGCGGCATCGAAACTGAGTCTCCCTGCCCCACTTTGCCCTTCCACACCGGGTCCCGCCTGCTGGACTGCGGAGGCAGCCCCTACCCAGTGGTAGTCCAGCCAGGATGCAGCCCCATGTCCTGCTGTCCATGCAGAAATCTGGAGAGGCCATGCTGCCCTGACACATTACCAATGGGCGTGCCTGGACTGTGGTCCCAAAGCCCTGGCCCTCCAACTACCCCCCTCCCACAGGCCCACAAACTTATCTTTATCCAGCTGCCAGAGTTGCTCCCACCACCCTGCCTGGCTGTATTGCCAACAACATGTGTGAGAATGCATACATGCATGTGGTGCCCTCTACCTTCCATCGCCCTCTCCAGCTCCTGACAGCCCCAAGTTACTTCTATTCTGGCAGCAGTGAGGAAGTAAATTGACTTCATAGCTCATTATAATCTACTTGATTCCTTCTGAACTCTTCATTCTGTAGGTGTTAATGACACACTTTCCTTTTCTGCAATTCTGCTGTCTGGTAGCTGCTCTGTCAACCTACAAAGGAAATTCATGGTTTCTCACTTTAAAGGGGAAAATCCACATTTTGTCATGGGAAATGGAAAACCTGGATCTCTGATCATCATATAACACAACATATATTAAAGGTACGTCTCTTGTTCAGATTCAAAAAACAAAAATCAAGCTTCCTGGAACATCTGGATAGCACATTGAAAATTATTTCTACATCTGAGCTAATGTTCACCTGAGTTAACATTTCCATACCTGATTAAATGTTTCTTGTTAGAGTAAAAAAACCCCACACCTGTAGGACTATGAAATGGGAACTACATTACTAGGAGCAGCTAACAGACAGCAGAACTGCAGAAAAGGAAAGAGGGTCATTAACACCTACAAAATCAAGAGTTCAGAAGGAATCAAGTAGATTATAATGAGCTATGAAGTCAATTTACTCCCTCACTGCTGCCAGTATAGAGGTTCCATGGCCACTACCAGGCAGTGACCAAGAATCAAAGGGGTGTGCAACTGCAGCACCACACCCCCCCTCTCCAGATCTTCCCCCTGAATGTCATAACTAGATCAGTGAATGACTATACCACAAATGTTTCTTTTGATGTAGTTGTATTTATACCTGCTCTGGAGGGCAGGTCCCTACAGAGGTGGAAGCCACCCAGTGGCTTCAAAGCTATAGTTGCACATTGTAGCAACTATAATGCATCTCAACATATTGAGGAAATAATAATGCAGATTGAGAGGCACTGCACATATGGAAAACTTAATTCCATTTCCTGACTGACGGGGTACGGAACATTTAGAAGCAGCAAAAAGACTGGCTGGAGGAAAAGGGGGATTCCCCTTGTTTCCCCTTTATAATTAGATTTTCTGTAGAGAATTTAACTTCAGAAATTTCTGAAGAAATTTTCAAAAGAAGCAATGGTGATGAAAAAAGGAAACCCTGTATATATATTACAGAGCACTGCCAGTCAACCTTTTGGCCCCACAGGCCAGATGAGTGGTGTAGGGCTGATCCAAAAGCCCCAAGCCACCTCCACCCAGCTCTGCCTACCAGGATTGAGCTCCAGGGCCCCAAACCACCTCTATCTTTCTCTGCACACTGGGATCAGGCTCTGGGGACCCACACTGTCATTGCCTGGTCCCACATGCTGGGATTGAGTTCTGGGACCTTGTCCCACCCTTGTCCAGCCCCATGCTCCAAGATCAGGTCCTGCACTGCCCTGTGTGCCCAGCCTAATGAGCAGAGCCAGATCTGATCCACAGGTGAGGGACTGAGCATCCCTACTGTAGAATCTATATCAGGAGACAAGGTCATCCATTTAATCATGCTGGGCAAAACATGTGATTTGTATATTATTTGGAAATTTAACATAATATATATGGAAATGTTCTTTCAGCATAGATTCATGCACAGCAGAATGCTAACTAAACATACAGTTGTCTGCCACTTTTAACAGGAAACGTTAAATGAATCATTTGACATATTATAACTGCAGAAAAATCTGTTCATTACCATTCAGTTCATCAAGGACAGACAGCCAGCTGAAGTTTCTTTGGGAGCACTGAATTTCTATACAACAAAAAATCTACACTTATTTAGAATGGGGATTTAGGAGATATTATTATATATCCCTACATTTAAATGTAGTTTTACAGTTATGTTTTTTCACCTATTATTGAAGAGCTATAGCTCTTCTTTAAGATTTTCACACCCACAAGGTTATGTGAGGATAAGGTTATCTATACAAGTATCAAAATTTCCACAGTCCACATTAAATTATGTTCATTATTTACTTACACATTCTGAAGCAGTAATTGTTAACGAGTCAGTGAAGAAAGACTGTCCATTCAAACTCACTTGAACTTCCATTATTCTGGAAATAATAATAATAAAAAAAATCACAAGTAAATAAATCAGAAAAGCTATACATAGCAAGGAGGAATTTTCCATCAGTCATTCTTTCTTAAAATAAAGCAAGAAGTGTGGTACACCTAGGGTCTGGAAAAAGGGCCTGGACAAAGTTAAAAGACAACTATTCTCCATCAAAACCTAGAGTACTAAAAGTAGGGGGCACTCACTGAAATTTAGTCAGACAATTAAAAGTAACATGAAAAAGTACTTTTTTAAAAAGCAGTGCATAGTTAACTTGTGGAACTCATTACCACAAGAGGTTGTAGAAGCAGATAGTACAGCCAGGTTCAAAAATGGATTAGACAAAAAGCATGGACATTAGATCTAATAATAGCTATTACAAAGAACAGTCAGAGATGTATCCTCTGCTTGGAGGCATCGCCAAACCAATGGCAGTGAATTCCAGAGAGGGTAATGAACAGGGGGTAGATCACTCTAGCTGTACTCAATTCAATACTCACCCACTACAGCAGTGGAGGGCAATCTTTTTGGCACGCATGGCAAATATTAAGCTCTGCCCCCTCCACAACTGCCATGCCAGACCCCTTCCCCCATCCAATCTTCTGCTCTGTTTTATTATCCCTACCCTATCTACCACTGTGCTGCCTGTTTCATCCCCAATCTGCCACATGCCACAGACAGAGGCTGTCTGTGCCACTTGTGGCACATGTGCTGCCAGTTAACTGCTACTGCTCTAAAGCATCCACTCCTGCCACTGTTAGAGACAGGATACTGAGTTACATGGACCAGTGGTTTGACCCAGTATGGCACTTCTACAAGGCCACATAGTGCCACAGTGCATCAGAAGTCACAAAAGCAAAAGCATGCGCAGCTCTTAGAAAATCCCATAGTGCATTTACTTTTAGTTAGCTCACATGTTTAGCCATTCAGCTAATATGGAGGTTAGCTGCCCAGCTTAGAGAACCAAGTGTGGTGCTTTGGATTCAACTTATCTTTGCCTTAGTTTATCTGAATGTAAAATGGGTGTCTTGATAATTAACTACTCATATAGGAAAGGTCAATATTTGAATCCCAGTTAGATATCCTTGAGCAAGAGAGCTATCTACAAGTATTAATCAATCCACACCCAAAAAAAAAAAAAAAAAAAAAAAAAAATCACACCATGTCCAACTAAGCTCCTCCAGCCCATAGACCATTATTCCATGCTCCTTATTCATGTGGACACCAATGACACGGCTCAGAGCACTCCCAGCTGTGTCATGAGGCGCTACAGGGATTTGGGAGTAGAACTAAAGGGCCTGGGGGCACAGGTGGCGTTCTCTTCGATCCTCCCAGTCTCAGGGTATGGGCTGCGGAGCGAGAGGAGGATTCAGGTAGTTAACCAAAGAGTGCGGCGCTGGTGTCATCGGGAAGGCTTCGGCTTCCATGACCACAGTCCACTCTTTGCCAAGAGAGGCAGCTAACTGCTGGGAAGAGATGGCCTCCACCTCTCTCCCCTGGGTAAGAGGCTCTTCTCAGCCAGACTGGCTGACCTGCTCCACCAGGCTTTAAAACTAAGTCCACCAGGGAACGGGGGGACTACCACCACTGCTGGTCCACTGAGCAACCCTTGAAAAGCCCGCAGGCCAAGGCACTTAAGGGAGCCCACCCCTGCCCCAGCCCTGGTACAATCTGTGGGCAAGGCAAGAGCCCCCAAGGGGACACTTGCCTGCCTGTACAAAAATGCCAGGAGCTTGGGGAATAAGCAGGAGGAACTCGTCCTCCTGCTTAAACACAAATAATTATGACATCATAGGGATAACAGAGACCTGGTGGGACTCCACCCATGACTGGACCATGGGTATAGATGGCTATACCTTGTACAGGAGAGATCGAATAGATAAAAGGGGCGGGGGTGTAGCTCTCTATGTTAAGGAAAGCTACCCATCCCTGCAAGCTGATGTTGGCGACCAGGGTAGACAACTGGAGACCCTCTGGGTTAAAATCTGTGGGGAACACGGCACAGGGGACACAATGGTGGGAGTCTACTACAGACCTCCCACTCAAAGTCAAGAGCTTGACCAGGAGTTCGCCCGGGAACTGGCTGAAGCCACATGCTCCAGGACCATGGTTGTCATGGGTGACTTCAAGTACCCAGACATCTCATGGAAGGATCACTCAGCAAAATCTGAGTGGTCGCAAAGCTTCCTATCGTGAGTGGATGACCTCTACCTGACTCAAGAAGTTTACGGGCCAACGAGAGGTAAAACACTGCTCAACCTGGTACTGGCAACTGGGGATGACCTAATCGGTGACCTAGTGATTGATGGGAAGCTGAGTGACTGCAACCACGAGCTGATCACCTTCACCATCCACCGTAAAGCTGGCAAGTCAGTCAGCAACATGGAAGTCCTTGACTTCAGGAAAGCCGACTTTGACAAGCTCAGGAGGTTTGTCAGTGAGGCCCTAAGGGACCACGACCCCAGAGAGAGGGGAGTTCAGGAAGAGTGGTCGCTCCTCAAGGGAGCGATCCTCAATGCAAAAGCTAATTCTCTTCCATCTTGGAGGAAAAGCATCAAGAGGGCACAGCAGCCCCCCTGGCTCTTCAGGGATCTAACAGACCTCCTGAGGCTAAAAAGAAAGGCCTACAAAGGATGAAGGACAGGATTCACCTCCAAGGAGGAATATTCTGCGCTGGTCCGGTCCTGCAGGGAGCAAACCAGGAAAGCCAAGGCTGCAACTGAACTCCAACTAGCTTTGAGTATCAAGGACAATAAAAAGTCCTTTTTCAGATATGTGGGGAGCCGGAGGAAAAGCAAGGGCAACATTGGACCCCTGCTAAACCAGATGGGACAAGTGACAACTGACGCCCAAGAAAAAGCCAACCTATTAAATGGGTACTTTGTGTCGGTCTTTCATCAGTCCCATGAGACGCCCATGCCCACTACGGGACAGGGAGGTCCGGGTGAGGGAGATCCCCTGCCCTCCATCAATGCTGACCTCGTAAAGAAACACCTTGAGAGTCTGGATACCTTCAAGTCAGCCGGCCCTGACAATCTACACCCCAGGATACTCAAGGAGCTGGCGAGCATCATAGCCCAGCCTCTGGCACAGATCTTTGAGGACTCCTGGTGCTCTGGTGAAGTGCCCAAAGACTGGAAGAAGGCCAATGTGGTACCTATCTTCAAGAAAGGGAGGAAAGTGGATCCGGCAAACTACAG
>NW_005842234.1:1159756-1165731 GCF_000455745.1 Alligator sinensis
GCTAGTAAAGAGACCAAAACGCTGGCTTGCATCCATAGATGCTTCTCAAGCAAATCCCAGAACGTCATTCTCCCCTTGTACCCAGCCTTGGTGAGGCTGCAGCTGGAGTGCTGCATCCAGTTTTGGGCTCCACAATTCAAAAAGGATGTGGAGAAGCTTGAGAGAGTCCAGAGAAGAGCCACGCGCATGATCAGAGGTCAGGAAAACAGACCTTACGACGACAGGCTGAGATCTATGAGGCTCTTTAGTCTGGAAAAGCACAGGCTCAGGGGTGATCTGATGGCCCCCTATAAGTTTATCAGGGGTGACCATCAGTATCTGGGGGAACGTTTGTTCACCAGAGTGCCCCAAGCGATGACAAGGTTGAACGGTTATAAACTACTGCAAGACCATTTCAGGCTGGACATAAGGAAGAATTTCTTTACTGTCTGAGCCCCCAAGGTCTGGAACAGCCTGCCATCACAGGTGGTTCAAGCACCTACATTGAACACCTTCAAGATTAAATTGAATGCTTATCTTGCTGGGATCCTGTGACCCCAGCTGACTTCCTGCCTTTCAGGAGGGGGGCTGAACTCAGTGATCTTCCAAGGTCCCTTCCAGACCTAATGTCTATGAAATCTGTTCTGAAACTAATTAAAAATCGCCAATAAAAACAACACTTATCTCTGTTCAATACAAATGTCTTTAGTAATATGTAGCCAGCATGGCTAAAAATGCTGGCTAATTATAAACGGTCAAGGCTTTCTATAAATAGTGTATAAATATCATGGCAATACACGTGGTAAGTGGTTTACATTTTTCAGATTAAGCCTAGAAGAAAACAACACATGGTGAATATTAAATAGAAGACAACTCTTCAGCTTCTCTGGCTCTGATTCACATGATTCAGACAATTCTAAAATCATGGATATAATTAAATAAAAACTTAGATATCATGATTAGTCATGTATACCACTTATGTCATATTTTTTTTGTTTTGGCACAAGCATTTTAGTCGACGTTGAGTTTGAAGCTATTTTAGCTGATTTCTGTTTCAGGTTTTAGGAAAACTGTATTAAGTTCTTTCTATTACAGAAATGTATTTTAAGTGGTCTGTTTTATGAACTGTGATGCCAAGTGAAAGGAAAAACCTTCAGTTTCTTTATAAACTGGAATGGTTAAACTAGTAACGAAAAAATAAAACTTGAACTTCCAAAAAGGAGGACTCCTTCACCCCCCTCTCCCCCACCTTACACACACTATCCTTTTCCTAAGAAAAGCATCAACCCATGAGTCAAGACATTAAGAAGTATGGTTAACTTTTCTGTTGTTGTTTGTACCTTTCCAGTTTTTTGTACTTTTAATTTTGTTCTGACAATTCTTTCCAGTTCTAGATACATGCAGAAAAGAAAGCACTGAAATACGTTCTTCTTATAATATTTCTAACCCATACAAAAATACGCTAAGGGCACATCTACATGTTCATTAATGCACCATAATTACTATGCATTAAGTTAGTAACTGTAATAACAGGTACTAACTTAATACACAGTGCAGATGAATGGCACTGCACATTAGTGCAGATGAATGGTTTTTAAGTGACGACGATGCACATTAGACTAAATCTACCATGCATTAGCACGTTAGTACGGTTTTTCCCAGCCACACTAAAGCTCAGTAGAATTAGTTTTCCATGCATTAAGCATCTTGTATAGACGCATCCTAAGAGTTTAATGAGAAATTCTGTAAGGATTTCTAACAAGATCTGCATTCTGGTCTCAAAACCAAATCTGCACTTGGTTTAGGTTTGTATAAGTTTATAGAGCCAAGGCAATTCACTATTGTATTTAAACCTGTGATTAACTTTTAAGAACAAACCTTAAAGGTGAAATCATGGCCCCCAATTAAATTAAAGGCAAACCTCCAACTGTTGTCAGTGAGCTAGGATTGCACCCTAACTATTCAGCTAAATAGGATTAGATTTTGCACATCAAAACATGAACTTTGACCTTAACACACGCAATCAAAATTCACTCTCCAGGGTCTGGAACAGAAGTTTCATAAAACGTTTGACCCAAATCAGTTAAGTTTGATACTACATTCAACCAGGTTTATCTTAAACCAGGTTCAAAATGGCTGAAACTCGTTTATGTGCACTGAGCTTCTGTTCTGTTATAGATTTAGACCAGTTTCTGATCACTTAAATCAGTTTGTGTATAATTTCTGTCCCTAGCCCTGGTCACTGAGCCAAAGGCTCCTGAAGTCAATGGAACATCTATAGTACTTACTTACTGTGCCAAGCAATGCCATGCTAAAATATTCTGCACTGCTCCACATACACAACTTCCCAGACTGGAAGCAATATAGCCTGCTACATCCAGTCTAATTAGCTCTGCTCAAAGATGCCCCAATTAGCCTGAGAATGCTACACTGCTTCCAGGGGTACTGCCTTGCATGGGTACAAGCATGTCCATAGAAATTATTTTCACTGACTTCAATGGGTTCTAGATCAAGTGCTTTTATACCCCTTTAACTCTATTGTGTTAAAGATGGTTCACAAGCATAACTGAGAGAAGAATTCAACCCATAAGTACTAACATGAATTAATTGCACAGGATCCTTTACGGCTTGTAATTTTAACTGAAACACATTCAAAGAGGACAGATAATCCCTCACATTTTCATTTTTTCTTCTTTTCTTGTTTGCCTACTTTAAGCATGAGTCGCACAGTAACATGTGCTACAGAACATAAACACTCCAGGCCAAGTTCTTCCCTTAGCTACACCCAAGAAAATACATTCATTTCAGCTGTTTCATGAACATAAAAGACTATTTGTCCCTTCATATTTTACAAAGATTTCTTGTAGTAGTAATAAGAATAGGTAGTTAATTCATAGAGGCTTTGCTGCTTTATTTTTCCAGGCCTTACAGTGCCCTGCACTCCAAGTTCTGCTCCCAGTGGCTTGTTTTGTGATTTAGAGCAAAGCATTTCACCTCTCAGCATCAGTTAAAATGAGTAAAATAGGGATAAAAACATTACTCTGTCTGCTTTACAAAGAGTTTCTGTTTATTTAGTTGGGATAGCGTCTTGATCATATGCAGCATTATACAAGTACTCTCAAGTAGTCCTATTCTGAAAGAAAATCAAGTATATTGTAATTACTTACAGCGCATCAGCTAGTAGTATAGTGACAGTTCTTATCAAAGACACCGCTTCAGTGAGAATGGACCTAATCAAGCAAACTCAGGATTCAGGCTGGTAAGCAGAAATCAAATCAACATCTCCAATCTTCAGGAGTAAATCAATTTGATAAAACATCACTTTCAGGTTGATGTTGGATTCTTATACATACGTTTGCAAAAGAGACTGAGAAAACTTCTACTTCAAAGGAGATGGTAGTTGGCTTATCCCTATTTCAGACATGAAGTTACAATATGAAGTAAACACAATGCCAATACTAGTTTTTGAAGTTCTCTCTTTTTTTGTTTCAAATGAGGACATTTCTAAAATAATTCATTCTACACGCATTATGAATTTTTTTTGTTTGATTTTTTTAAAATATAATGACTCTCTACCTCCCATTCAGAATTAGGGGCACAGAAATCTGTAAAGGAGCAATCATTTTATTCTAATATTTAAAGTGAAACCTTGGCTCCATTGAATTCAATAGCAAAATT
Organism: Alligator sinensis; assembly: GCF_000455745.1. NCBI lineage: Eukaryota > Metazoa > Chordata > Crocodylia > Alligatoridae > Alligator > Alligator sinensis. The sequence goes on from NW_005842234.1 coordinate 1,163,414, forward strand.
TCCATTTTCTTCACTGAGGTCAGGGTTTAACCCAGGGAACAAAATTCTGTAACAAGGGTTCATGAACTTCAGTCTGTACCAGTGGGGCCATAAGCAAGGGGTACACAGGTTGCTTTAAAATAGTGTTAAAATAAGAACCCATTCTAGCTACAGTGATCAATTTTCAAAGGCCATTCATCAAGTAACATGAATTTTAGATGCAAAATATTAGGTTTTAAAAATCAGAGACTTTGCATTATAATACAGATATGGAAACAGGGTTGGTTTTTTTTGTTTTTTTATCTCCAGCGATGCCTGAAATTTGTTAAAATTATACAGGATCCAGGCAAACAGGATTTTGGCCTCACCACTGAATGAGAATGGCTGAATCTGGCCAACAGACTGCAATTATCATTTGTACTGCACCGTACCAAGTTATGGGTGAAAAATTCAAACCAGTTTTAATTGCTCATTTTTCCTATCACTCATTTTGCTTATTTTCAAAATGTGGACATGAAACCTGGAATTCCTACAGATTCTCTTTTTCCATCTTGGTAGTTCCCCCTCCTGGTACTTGGCAACACTGGCCTTTCTACTGAAGCGCTTTGTATATGTCAGGGCAGTAAAACTTTCTAACATTATTTCATCATATTCTGTTCCTTTCTGGCAGCCAATTGATTTGTTCAGTGTGCTACCGGCAGTCCAAAACATACAAAACAAAAATGGAAAATGTCTCAGTGACTGAATGCCGCTGCCAGCTGTAGTAACTGAAAGGTCAGTTTTGTATTCAGGTTCTTTTTTTTTTTTTCTCCTTTCTTTTTCAGCTGGGCTACTGGAAAATAAAACACATCAGCAGCTATGCAAGCAACTGAACTTTTTAGGGACATATTCTCCATTAGGTCTACAGAATGTCTCTAACTCCTAGGAATGCTTACTTATATAGTAATCTATTCACTTTTATTGCTGTATTCCAAACATCACAATACAAGGCTCCCTGATATAGGATACACATAACAGAGCAGAACTCAACCTTTTCACAGCTCATTGTAACACTTACTATCCCAAACTCCCCATTCTGCTCCCAGACTCCTCACATCATACATGTTCATTTGCTTCTCTGGGGAAGCAAGAAGAACTAGCTGCCTTTGGAAGCACATCCTGAAAGAGTGAACTATTAGCTGATGCACCTAAGTTGAGGCTGTTCTAGCACCACACATGGAGAGACAGTTTCATCAACTCATTAAGCTTAATATTTTTAGATCTCTCTGAAAACTCCAGCCGTTAAGATTAAGACTACCCAACACCCTACACTTCCCACTGCTACTGAGGAAGGACATTTTCATTGTTTAGTGATTAAGGCCACAGGCAACTATTAGTATTTTTCCCCCTATTCTTTATATAGGATCATTCCATGGTGTTGAATATTTTTTAATTTGCCAGAAGTTGGAGGGGCCGAATATTTGTATTTCTCCCGAGACATTTCATTATTTTTTCTAGCAGCAGTTTTTTTGGCTTCTATATTAATGCTGTTCCTCAGGCATGTTTTCCTAGCTGGGACCTGGTACGTCTATGCTGAAGCATAGTAGGCTTGTACAGTTTAGTTAATAACAATTGAAGCTCTGTTTTGTGTTAATGAGCCAGTGTCACAGGAACAACTCTGGAACTTCAGGCTTCCAGCCATGGTTTCAGAACACTGTGCTGCATACCACCACCTGCACCAGTCATACTGCATATAAGAAAATACTTAACAATGTACAGAAGTGGGAAAATGAAAGTTATTAAATAAAAAGCATCCCTTTTTTGTGGAACCAACACTGATGAAGCTACTTTCACTGTAATTAGGATTTATCATACTTGAATCAAAGATGAGGTGCTCCCCCATCAGCATGGGGGGAAGCCCCTAGTCTTAGATTTGTATATAAAGCAGAGCAGGAAGAAGAGGGGGAGGGGGCAGGCAGCTGCTGCACCTCTGACTTTGGCCCTAAGCCCAGGTCAGGGCCAGAGTCAGACCCAAAGCAGCCTCCTGCCCCCTCCAGCTTCTGCCCACCCTCACCACCTCACTGTCAGACACGGCTTGGCTTAGGCATGGGTGGGGTTCCCTTGTGGCCACAGAGCACATGAAAGCCCTGTCCCTGCCTGGCAAGTCAGCAGTACCAACACTGCTTTATGGCCCAGCAAGGACTGAGCTTCCATGTACTGTGTTCCAAGAGGGAGCAGAGCCCATCAGCATCTGACAGTAAAGGCAGCAGGGAGGGGGCAGACTGTGGGGATCGGGGGGTGGGTGGGTGCTGGTGGCAGGAAGCCTACAAGGGGAAAGGATGGTGGGGCAGAGGGCAAGA
>NW_005842234.1:1165764-1183935 GCF_000455745.1 Alligator sinensis
CCCCCCCCCGGCTACTATTTTCCCTACTGTAGCTGTGTAGTGGGTGGAGGGGGGCATATTTTAAACAACCTTCAATAATGAGATTCTATCCCTGGAAAATTATAACAAATTTATAAATTTTGCATGTATAGAATCTGATTGTTCAGGGGTTGTCTTAAATTTAGGGTTGACTTTGATTTGAGTAAATGTGGTAATTCTGCTCCCACTGAAATATTAAGACCTCCTTACACCACTCTTAAAACATATATAGAATCCACATACGTCTAAGTGAGACTCAGACCCAAAGGTAAAAACTCCTGCTGATATCAGCAAGAGCAAATATAGGTCCCTTGTGCCATTTGCCAAGTTGGTATTATCAGATTGCATGTTCTCCCAACCTTTAGCTGTCAAATATTGTGACAAAAATCTCAAGCAACAGGCTCACTGAACACATCAATTATCAACTCAAATATAATACACTAAGGACAACCAATTTCTATATCAGCTTCCATTTTGATATACAGCTGCAGGGATAAGCCATTTGAGATTTTCATGCGAGTTGATCATATTCTTTTAGTTCCAGAAGCTATAGAGTGAACTCATACAGATAATTATCTCATCCTCAAAACGATGAACATGTCAAGTTACAAAATCATTTCTTTCCTGAAATTGTCATGTCTGGGGGATATGAGAAATATTTTATTTATTTTGATTTTTTAGTACCTATGTATTGTGGGCACTCCGTACTTCACTTGAACTAAATATAGTCTTTAAATTTAAAGTTAAAAAAATGCTGGAGGCATGTCCATAAACCATGCCAGTCCTTGGTGATACTAGGAATCCTGCAAAATACTTCCCACATCTTAAACACCCTGCTTTCCCAAATACTCAAGAAAAAAAGATTTAGAAATATATTAACATTCACCATCTATTAGTAAGTGTTAAAAAAAATAACGTCTTAGCTTATACCATAGACTCAAACGCTAATAATGCACCATAATATGCTTTTAAAAAATGATTGACTTTTGAAAGTGGGTAGTGATTTTAGGTGCCTTGATTTCTGATTGCTAATTTTCAGATTAGGCCCTTTTCAAAAGGTTCTAAAGTTGGGCACCCTAAGTAATTGGTTATTTTTGAGACTCTCAGCCACAGACTGATACTATGAACTGTTTCTTTCCTTGGACAGACTGCATGACTAAAACCTAAATATATTTTAAACTTCAAACTTCCTGGAACCAATCTTTAGAGCTGCTCTAAAAACATCTGCACACAACAAATATTTGGTTGCTAGGGCAAAGTGGTTTTGTAAATCTACACAGATACATCGATCTTCACGTGATTATTTATTTGCTTCTTTAAAACACTGCCCACAACATGCTAACTGCTTTACAAACACTCTAGGAGGTGGTTTGAATTAACATTTTCACAACTTTAAGATATCTAAGTATATCCAGTTGACTAGCTGTGCATTCAGAAGTCCCTTTAAGAATGTTGCATTCTTTAAAAAAGATGCTGTGTATTTCTGATGTGCACTGTTACCCATTCATTGATCTAAGTTGCATACTTCAGCACAGTTAAAATTTCTTCCCAGACATTTGGAATCTCTCTCTTGCTCAAGCCAAATACCCCTGAGCTAAACTTGTAAGCATTTACCAAATACGAGCCAAAGCAAAATGGATGAGAAACTTCTGAATGGACCACTACATAAATTACCATACAGTTGCCAAAGGGCATATAAAAAACCCACAAGATTCATTCAATTATAAATAGGAGACAAAAAGTGAGTCAGGTCTTCAACTGGTGTAAATCAGTATAACTTCAATGGATCTAATCCACTTAAGCGCACAGTTGATCTGTCCCACAGTCCTTATAAGTGACTGCAGTAACAACAGTGTTAAGATTACATTAATGTGACATCAAAAATTGAGCCAGTCAGAACATTTTAGGTGAAATAAAGTTCTCTCAAAATGCACTGTTTCATCAAAGCCTGTGCAGAAATGTTTCTCACAGAGAAGGCAAGACAGGGTGGAGCAGGCATAGGGGAGCACTCTTATCATTTAATTGGTAGGGCACTCACTAATTTGGAATACATGAAGCCTGCATTCAAGCTGCTGTCCTGCTTGATTCAGAGTAGAACTCTCTCATTTAAATCTGCTCATGCATCCTAGGATGCCACCCTAACTACCAGACTACACTCACAACACCTCTTCCTAAGGTGGCACACATTTCCAATGTAAATAAAAACAAATTCTCAAAACTTAAAAGTTGCAGAGAAACAACATTTTCATTTGTGGGTCAATTCCCGTTATAAACCACAAAGACTCAGGAAACAGAAAGATTGAGGTTGCTGTAACAACATAACAATGGCCTCCATTTGCCCCCTATAATGACAGGTCCAAAATGCATTAAACATCCTGTATGTGTTTTACACACGTAGGAGAGAAGCAGTAGCAAGAGATAATAAACAGACAACTGAGCTTCACTGGTTCTGAGCTCAGATTTCAAGGGCTGATTTCCTCCTAATACTGCTGGCTTCTTGCTGTCCAGTGCAGCAGCTGGAATGAGCCACCAGAGGCTTAAGGAAGAGCTATTAGAATCCCTCCAAGCTTGTTCTTATTATATGTCAAGCTTGAGGACCCAACAGCAACCATTCCCAATCTTCCCACAAGGCCCTTCCCTAGCAATTCTATGCTTGTCTAGTCAACTCCCCCTCAACACAAGCCCATGGGACTTCAGGCACTTAAACTTGAGCCAGTGGTTATATACAATGAACTAGTACATGTATCCACCACAGTCTAAATATCACTTTTAGTTCCAGTATATAAATTTTCCAGTAGATTAGATTATTGTGGTTGGTGTTCTACAATAGGATAACATGTATTTTTTCACCTCCCATACCTAAAAATAACTGGTGGTATTTGACTTGTACTTTTCTTTAAAATGTCATTTTCCAGCCAGTGGCCAACCATGAAATGTCTTTTCTCTTTTATTTTCAGGTGTTGATACCCAATTGAAAATATGAGATTATAATAGAATATGTTTTACCATTTGAAACTTCAGTGACCACTAAGATAAAAAATTAACCAAAAATGGATGTCAAACAAGTCCTAACAGTCCCCACTCTTTCTGTTCTTTATGTCCAGTGCTGTTTTATTGTTACAGAAGAGGAATATGCCCTACTGCCATATGTCAGTACAGCTCTGGTCTAAGGAATTTCATACTCTATGAAATACAGCTGACATTTCAATCCACAGTAACCTATTTGCAAAGTATTCATTTGCTCCTTACTTTATGAGTATCCAATAAAAGATTGCCATTTTATGATCCATTAAAAAAGATGAAAAAATTAAATAAAATTGTGAAAGACATTTGCTGCAAGTAATAAATAATTTGCCTCCAATTTTCACGCACTGAAAATTAAACTGGCAACTGTTCAAAAAGTTATTAAAATTATGGTGACTAAAGATATTTTGGAATCAAGTGCCAGTATTAAAATAGCTAAAATCCTGTTCACAGCCTTAGAAAAAAAATTGTGGACTTATGCATTAATAGAGTGAAATATGTTTCAACTAATACATCAGTAAATTGCATGACATTTTAGTCCAGATTTGACACTGGTAAATCAAGAATGCACTGTGTATGCATGTGTATAGAGTAGATGGTTAGACATCAATAGCACCTGAAGAGTTTTGTTGAACTCTTCTTATGCATGAAACCAAATGTTATTTACTGAGATAGGTACTGAACTCTCGGCATGTTGATATTAGGAACAGATAATGCCTCTGGCACACATTCATTTAATGGTGCAATAGAATCTGATCCCTGATCCCAACAGCCACACCACCTTTCATGCCATCATGATCCTGGACTCCTTTTGCACCAGCAAGTTGAGAGCCAGGTACCCACGTCCCAGCACAAATCATGCAGTCCCAGGACCAGAACCAATAATCAGCTGTCGGTACCAGCTTTGGGAGTCTCAAACCAGTTCCATCCCAGGACTGAAACCAAAAATCAACTACCCTGCCACAAGTTTGATTTAAGGTGCAACCCATCTATAAAAATATTTTACATATTTTGTGGCATATTTGTGTGTCTGGGTTCACATTTTGCCACACCATTAACTGCCTGAGCAAGTGGCTGGTTACTAGTTATGGCACAATTAACAGGTTAGTCACATTGCAAGTATAACATCTGTCAGGGGCCTAAGGGACTACCTTCACCTGATGACCCATCACGATCCCTAAGGTCAGCTGAGAACCACCTCCTGCAAGGACCATAAATGTTCCAAGCCCACTTGGCACAAAGTATAGGAAGTTTTCTCTCAGCAGTTGCTCCTCAGCTCTGAATGCCCTCTCTCTTGAAGCCTGCCAGAGCCCAAGCCTAGGTATGTTTTGGAAGCACTGTAGGACCATTTGAGCAGGCATTTAGCAATTAAAAGCTAAGCTGAAATATTGTTTAGGAGGTTTCTATTATATGTTCTCTCTAGTTCCATAAGCTCTTTTCTTATTTTATAAGTTATTCTCTTCCCCCATTTTAGACTGCCCTGAGCATCCATAAGGGTGTCTTATAGATCAAATAAATAAAATGATAAAATAAAATAATATTCAGCACATGCATCCATTTTCTCTATTACAAAATGACATCCTTGCCCCAGCCCTCTCCACCCCCCCCCCCCCCACCACAAGTCACACTGTTGGCTACAAATGTCCAACTGGGGATCCTTAAAATTCTGGTTTATTAGGTGGATTGAAGCACTGTAATGAAGTTAAATCATAAACCTTGGGGCTGGTCCCCCCTCCCCACCCCCCCACACACACACAGTAGCAAGCTACACGAGTCAGGTATACCTATCCCACGGGCGCTGGAGTCTGCCGTCAATGGCCAGTCGAGGCTTCTTCCAGCATGGTGTTATCCTCCAGAAGAGGGTCACTGGCTGGTCCTTCTGCCTGGACAGGTCGGGTGCTGGTCAAGTTGGAGATCAAGAGGGTGCCGCTGAGGGTCACTTTTCACTGTTTTGTTATCTGTCCTTGGCAGACTTTGGTGACTCCCCAGTTTTCAGGTTTGCCCAATCCAGGGGTCTCTGACCCTCATGGGACTTCCCCCCCTCAGTGGCTACTAGATGGCATCTCTCAGCCCCAGGGGTCATGCGCATGTACGTGCAGGTTTGGGAGTCCGTTGATGAATTTGGAATAGGGCTCTGGGAGTGGTCAATCTGGAGATATTCAGCCCCAAAAGTTGGTTAACTCAGACCAGGGCTTCTAGCCCTTGAACAGAGAATTCCCAGTTGCTACATTGTCTTCTATTGATTTCTTCTGTTGGTTGATCTGCGGTTTTCCTAGGTGTTAATTGCTGCTTGCTACTGTGTTACGCATACAATCACTGATTTACTCACTCTTTCAGGGGCCCGCCTGATACAGGGAAGCGGCAGTTTGATTCCTGCCCTTGTTAACATTGTTACAGTGTATAACTTACTTCTGAAACTAAACACATTTAGTTAAAAGGTCAGGAGTATAAAATATAAGCTACAAGAGTAATGCCATGGCACACAAAAAGATAAAAATACCAAAATACAAGGGGAGATACAAAATACACACATACAAACTTTAAAACACAATTCCTTATCTTATAGTGAAAGAAAGAGGAAGGAAGAAAAGGTAGAAGGAGAGAAACATATTCAAAGAGGGAAGAGCAAATGCAGGCAAGAGGAAAAGGGGGCTTTCTGCTACAACACCATTCTGACAATCTGTGATTATAAAGTGATTATAAATTATAGCCATGGTCCTTTTTTTTAGCTGTTTTACATTGTCAGAGGGATGTAAACGGGAATGAATGGGTATGTTAACATCAGACACAGATTTTTACCTATGGACAGATATGGAATGGACAAAGTATTGATCTAGGTCAATACTATGATCTTAATCCTACATTCAAATTTATGGTAGCACAAAATCCATCTAGGTGCATCTAACTTCAGAACAAGGATATACCTTGGTAAATAACACTTGCCATAAAAAATAGCCCTAGTACAAAGAAACTCATCAGTTACATAGTCTGCCACTACCTCCTCCTCTACACTTCTATACATTAACATATGACCAAATATTTTTTCCTTTAAAAAACAAAACAAAAAAAACTGCTTTTTAAACCAATATGCATGTTATGTATCAGTTTGGAAGATTCTGCCTTGTATGGTCACGTTTGATGTCCTCTGACTGGTTATAGGTCACTTTTTTTTTTTTTTTTTTTTTTTTTTTTTTTTTTACAGAGGAAACATTGTTTCTTATGTCTATGTAAAACCAGCTCGATAAAAAAAATTACAGACTGAAATGTTCCAACTTGAGTGGCTTAACTGAGTACCTAAGCCTACTTTGGTATCAGAATTAGTGGGCCGATTTTCAGAAAAGTGGACACCTTCCACTAAAGTCTTTACAATATATGGGTGTTCAAAACCTATGAGAATCAGACCAGTTATTTAGATGCTGATGGGAACAGCAGTGACCTTTGTAACAAGCCAACAAAGAGGAGTAAGGGTGTTCAGGCACTTCTTGACTTCTCTGCAAAAGTGAACCATCTTGCAGGTTTTTGATATTAAGGAAAAGCAGCCTTGGTGGAGCTATGATTATCTTCTCTACAAAGGCTGACAAATATGGGTGAAAAGTGATGTTAATAAATTGGTCTATCCCCTTAACAAGCAGCAGCCAGCCCTGTGGTGGAACTGCTAATAAGGGAGTGATTCTCAGGCCAGGCTGCTGTGCTGGGGGCCCAGGTCAAATGGGTTTCCCTCTGACTGGAATAACAGGGTTTAGTTTTTATTCATTTGCCTATTTGCTTGCAATTCCTGAGCTCTTCATAGAGCAACACCCCCCCTCCCACACCTGCTGCCAAACACAGCAGGCTAAGCAATCTGGAACAAACGGATGGAGACTTTGGTCCACTGCTCAGGCTAGAGACAAAAATGACACATAAACCGTTAAAAGTAATCAGAAACCACCCAGAGAGTGGTGGTGGATGGGTCATTTTCGACCTGGAGGAATGTGGGCAGTGGGGTCCCCCAGGGCTTGGTCCTTGGACCTGCGCTGTTCAACATCTTCATCAGTGACTTGGACGAGGGGGTAAAAAGCATCCCGTTCAAATTTGCTGATGAAACTAAGATGTGGGGGGATATGGGCATGCTAGAAGGGAGGAATAGGCTGCAATTGGACTTAGACAGGTTACAGGGGTGGGCAGATGAGAACAGGATGGGTTTCAACACTGATAAGTGCAAGGTGCTGCACCTGGGAAGGAAGAACCAGCAGCATACCTACAGGCTGGGGAACTCCCTTCTCGTCAGTGCAGAGGCAGAAAAGGATCTTGGAGTCATTATTGATGCCAAAACAAACATGGGCTGACAGTGTGGGGATGCGGTCAGGAAGGCCAACCACACCTTGTCATGTATCCACAGATGCATCTCGAGCAGATTCAAGGAGGTGATCCTCCCCCTCTATGCAGCACTGGTCAGGCCGCAGTTGGAGTACTGCGTCCAGTTCTGGGCGCCGCACTTCAGGAGGGATGTGGACAACATGGAGAGGGTCCAGAGGAGGGCCACTCGCATGATCAGGGAGTAGCAGGCCAGGCCCTATGAGAAGAGGCTAAGGGACCTGAACCTGTTCAGCCTCCACAAGAGAAGGCTGAGGTGGGATCTAGTGGCCTGTTACAAACTAGTCAGAGGGGACCAGTAGGCACTGGGGGAATCCCTGTTCCCCCGAGCACTACTAGGAGTGACTAGAAATAATGGTCACAAGCTGGCAGAGGGTAGATTCAGACTAGACATCAGGAAGCGCTACTTCACAGGCAGGGCAGCTAGGATCTGGAACCAATTTCCAAGCGAAGTGGTGCTGGTTCCTACCCTGGGGGTCTTTAAGAGGAGGCTAGACAAACACCTTGCTGGGGTCGTTTGACCCCAGTACTTTTTCCTGTCATGGCAGGGGGTTGGACTTGATGATCTGCTCAGGTCCCTTCTGACCCTACTAACTATGAAACTAGTTCAAATTTACAACACAGCAGAAATTCAGTGCACATAAATTTCTTTCAAAATAGCCAAAACTGATTTACGATAAACCTGGATGTAGTATCAGACTTAACTGAGTTAGGTCAAATTGCTTTATTGAACTTCTGTCCCAGAACCCTTCCAGATTCAAGTTAACTCAGTCCCCCAGCATACCAGGATGCTTTGCAACTCCCCTACAAACATTCCCTCACAGGGTGGGTAGGCTAGCCTTGGCCCAAGCTCTCTGGTCTAGCAGAGCAGGGAGGTATGCACTAGCATTCCCCAGCTTATGGCCTGAGCCACTACAGGCATGTGGCTGCATTTCCAGAATCAAAAGTGAATGTCTGCTCACTTGCTTCTTGGTTCAATCTACACAGTTTAAACTAACCTGAAAATATTGAATCAATTCAGGCCCTGACTTCTTTACTGTCTGAACTTAGCCTCAATGTATCAAACACCAGCCCTGGCACAAAGAGGGCTGTAATCAGTGTTAACCTATAGGCCTTGAGTAATTACTTTCCCCTGAAGCCTATGGGGGACCTGACACCACATTATGACTCCCTGGGTGCATCTACACAAGATGTTTACTGTGCAGGAGACTAGTTAGCTGCACAGTAAAATGTCTCAGCAACTATACTTCAGTCTAATAAGGGTGCATGCGAACTAATTAACTCCATAGCAGGATACGACTTGTAAATACAAATATTATCTTGCTACAGAGCAAAAAACTACCACAGAGCAGGTATAGACACTGCCCAACTGGCTGGGGCAAGAAGGTACTTTATTGTGTGGGCTGCCTGCTGGCTTTGGCAGCAGGGGGTGGGAGGTGGGGTGTTGCTCTATGAAGAGCCCCAGCCAGCTCCTCCATAGCATATAGAGCTGGGGTGAGCAGCCCCGGGCCAGCAAGCTGACCGCCACCAGATCCCCTGCCAGCCAGGGCTGGTTCAACCCAGCTCAGCATGCTTCATTTCTGGGTGCACGTTAAAATGGCAATAAACTCTGATGTTTCACATTATTACTTCACATTAGTTGCACATGTAGACGCGCCCCCTGGGAAGTACAGAATGTTATTCCTTAACCAGTGCTTATTACAAAGCCATTCTTAGTCCTGAGTCACAATATGACTTCAAATGCCTAACTTTGCCAACATTTTCAAACTTGGCTGTCTAATCATCTGCAATGGTTCAGAGAAACATTAACACATAAATCCCCACATAAATTTCCCTTTTCATGATCTGGATGAAAACATTTAAGATAGAGAGTCCTTACCATTCAGCAAATACGGATAGATCTTGGTCCCAATGAAAAAAGGTGCTGCACAGATATGACTCATGAAGTAAGGGACTTAAACTAATATATGAAGAACAGAGCCTCTCAAAAGGAGACAGACTCTCAAGAGAAATGGAGGGAAGCAGAGAGAGAAATCCTGTATTTCCACAGCTCCTTGAAGGCAAAAAAATGCGCCACAAATTGCTTCTGCAGCTTTATGTGGCAGATTCTTCTTCTCTTGCTGCCTTCCTCTGACCCAGGTAAGAGTGGTTTAAAGGACCATGCAATCATATTTTAGCAGAAGCCTTAGCTGTAGCAGGGCACAACAAGCCCCACAGAGCTGTGCTTCAGAACATGCCAGAACTTTGGTATGGGTCTACTGTGCCCAGGGCCACCTGTGCCTGAAAAATTTGTGTTACTCAATAGCGAACACAATCAGCACCACAGATGGTTAATATTCTACAACTGTGATATGTTTGCTCAGATTCTTGACAATTCAGTGGTTATAAAAATTAATATTGTATTTTTCCCCCAAACAAGATTACCAATCCCATGTGCAAAGCCAGTTATTTTATTTTGGAATGTTTTAAGGAAATAAAACCAAAATTCAGTTTTTTCTTAGTCCTCTTTGTTTAGCAGCACATAAAGCTATATCAAAATGCAGGTGCCTTACAACTCCCTATTAGAGTCACAGCATCAAAATCCCTCTACAGCCTGTGATGTACTCCATATTCGTCTTGTATTTTCTGTATGGAATTAGTAGAAGTATAAAGGGTCTTAAAAGATTTCACTGCCTGGAAGCACTGTGAACTTAAGACAGGGAATTGAAAGACAGAAGTGCAATATCTCTGATCTCATAGAATCATGGGAAACTGCAGTACCATGCTATGAAATGTCATTATTATGTTAAATTAGTCTATTAATTCAGCTCCAAATACTATGGCCACTGCATAATATTAAGCACTTAGTTCTGCTCACGCAGTCTTTCCTAATGCACTGGGAACACTGTGTGCCCTATTGAGGAAAGTGAAGGACTGCATTAGAAATTACTAGTGATCTTAACATAAGATCCATATGTCTTAACAGCCAGTATGCCTATACAAGTCATTGAAGATGTTTCCATCTGTGAATATTTCCCATTATAATATCTAATCTCATCAAACCAAATGTGTTTTTAAAATATTTCCTAAGTTAATATTTATAGTAGACATTCACCCCAGTCCTACTGCCTCTAAGTAGTAAACTTCCACTGCCTTCCAATTCAAAATTCCCAAAGTATTTTTTTTAAAGACTTTCAAAGCTTGAACTCAAATATTTTTTTTTTCTTCATTTTTTGTCCTCTGCGGTCACATACTACAGAGATGGCCAGCAAGGAAAAAATCTGGTAAGGAACTGGTGAAGTCATGTGCCAAGCCGATGGATGACAATAATGATGACGGTGCCTCTGAAAGCACCTGCAGGGACCCAGAAAGCAGAACCATTACAGGTGCTGGACAGTCTAGTTAGTCTGAATGGGCTCCACTGAATAATACGTGGAAGGGAAAAGTGTAATTTAAAGTAAAGAGAAGTGTTGGCACAAGAACAATTAGATATAAACTGGCCATGAATAAATTTAGGATGCAAATTAGACGAAAGTTTCTGACCGGCAGAGAAAGAAGATTCTGGCCCTCAGGTAGGAACAGTAGAAGCAAAAAAACTACCTGGTTTGAAAACAGAGCTTGAGACATTTCTGAATGGGATTACTGGTAAACAGCAAGGTTGCCTGTGATACCAGGAAAGGCTGAAGAGAACAACTAAAACATCCCTTCGCCTTAGGCTTGTTGGCAGCAAGGAAACACTGCTCTACAATCTAGGAATGAAGCCTTAGTCCTTGATGGACAGTGAGGACCAGAACAAAAGTGACAGATCCATTATCAGTGGAGGTTGACACCATCTCCCTTCAGCATGGCACAACACCTGCTTGTCACAAGGAAGCATATAGACTGCTGCCAAGGAAGCCACCTCCTGCCTTGATAGCCTTGCCAGTTATTGACTTGTATTTAGCTCCTTTGTGTGAGAAAAGTGAATGAGTAGGTTTTCAATATACAACATATGAATTAAATCTGAGATAAGGCGTGCTGCAAAGATTTTAAAAAATGGATACTTACCCACTCTTGAAAGAATAAATAAGCGGCCTAGTATGCAAAGACACTGACCATTCAATAGCTCACATTGAAGTTAATGACAAGTTTTCTTCTGTGAGCAAACTTAGACCCAGAAATTTTAAAAAAAAAACCACACACACAACACCACCACTCTCGGGCTAGGTAAACTTAACTCATCTAGCAAAGCAAAAGAAATTGAACAGCAGTGCAGTAGTTCAGATCAAGATAAGAAATGCTGAGTGCCTCTCAGAGAGCACTTATTAGCACCTCTATGATGCAACAGTCCTCAAGCCACAATGACAAAATTTCATCCGGCTCTTGAGACTCAGCCTCTGAACTTGTAGTATGTTTGTCACAAAGCTTATTCTTCCAGCCTATGAAAAAGTAAGGGATGTTCAAAATAGTATAATTTAAAACAGACACTCCAGAAGTAAGTGAAAAACACTAGCTTTCTCTTGCCTCTGATCTTCAGCCCTCTTCTTAGGCTGGAAAATAAATAAATCAAAATATACTAAGATAAACACACAATCTTAACTCCAGACTCTTAAATATATTGGGGTCAAGTTTTCTGCTCATGTTAACTAGTCCAGCTCTAAATAAGCTTCACCCATTAATACTAGAGAGAACTTTGTTCGCCAGTTAGTTATCTAATAGGTTTATCATTACATATATAAAATAGTTTCCATGTAAATATTTGTCTATTATATTAATATGTACTGTCTGCTGTGCCACTGATCTGATGTTTTAAGTATCATCATTTAAATATATATTGGGCTTTTTTAATAAGTTAAGAAAGTCTGAATATATAATCTTTGTATTCTCTCTCCATCTGGTGTATGGAATGATGAAATATAAAGACTAATTTTAACTTATAATTGTCATTAAGTTCCTAAATAATGTAGCATTGAAAGGTCACTGTGAAGGATGTATAATGCAGTGTGATTTTCAGCTCTTTAATGCATGCATTGATGGTGATGGTATTGTTTAATTGAAAATGCATGTGTTACAAAGGAAAAAGAAATGTGCAAGCTTAAAAATAAGTTAATTACACTTTCTATGTAGACATATAAGTCTGCTTGTCATTCACACACAATACCTTACTCGTACATACTTCCAAAAGCATTCACATCTCTTTTAAGACAGCTAATGATACTGTATCAGCTTCATTTTTATTTAGCTTTTTATTTCATATTTGCTTGAAGAATCAGGCCAATGTTTTTGAAAGCACATTTAACTATACCATATGCCTACTTAAATCATCCCTATCAAACAAGTTGTAGGATGAGGCACTGGTTCATTCTGTTCTGTTTTCCCTCCCTTCACAATGTGTTTATGTATATTTATCCAATTTGTTCTGTTCTTCTTGCCAAATTGCAGGTTTGAGATCTCAACTATGCAGGGGCAGCTGTGCTATTGTTGATGTCTTACAAAACAAAGGTCACAGACTGAGCCCATATCACTAGCACTAATGACAGCTGCATGTTAACCATTATGATGTGGCCCTGGAATGATCAGAGTTCATGGACCTCCAAAGGTAAGAATAAATCTTACCATGCCCTTTGGGCAGCATGAATTTAAGTAGTCATTTTTATGCAAATCAGCCTATTGCAACATATATAAATAAACTAACTGGAAAGTGATCCCCCCCCCCCTCACTTATTGGCAAACAACTTCAGAAAAACCACATATGAAAAATGAAAATATTCGCTGGGCAGGACTAGTCGTGTGAGAGTGAATTACACATACATACACACACATTTTGCTCTTAGCTGTAATTGATAAGAATTTCCAGCTGTTCCAGGGTGGATAGCCATGTATCAAACAAAGAAATATGCTAACACAAGCTGCTGCCTCTTCCAGAAGAAGGTTGTTTCCAAACTCATCTCAGCACCTCCAAATAATGAAACATCTGGGCGGGACTAGTTCAAATGCCTTTTCTTTAGTACAAGGAATCAATCTGCAAAGCTTGTGAATTCAGGCCTATCTGCCCCATGGGTGGCCTAATATATATTCCCTCCTTCCCTGCTGCCTTTCAGACCAGAAGCCAAGAGTCCAAAGTTATTTAAAAGAATGTTTCTTAGGACGACACGTAATTGTTGAAATACCAAAGAGGGGATGCAATAGATGGAGCAGGCTAATGAGATGAGGCACAGGTCCACAGATACAGCTCTGAGACTATACAGCTGGCTTTGAGACTGTCTGTCTAGAGCTGCTCCACCAGTGTGTTGTTAATTATTTAAGAGAGAGAACTGGGGAAATGACTGCCACATCTGTCACCCACACACAGGCAGAACCTTCACTCATTGCAGGACCAGATGTGTTTATTCGAAACATATACTAACTAGCTACTTAATGGGTTAGAAATCTTAGCCAGAAGTTAATTAGGCAAACATATTAAACATCAGTCACCTTACAGGGCAGCGTCGTTGTTATTATTTTTCTTTTACTCTGGATCAGGTTTCATAAGAGGTCTTATCAGCACCTCCCTCACCAAAAAGAAAACATTAACAAAAACAAAACCATCCTGTAAGATACTAAGATATGAAGATATACTTATAAAACCTAGCTATTGACTTTTGTGTCAATATTACACAAAAGTAACACCCCAGTAGGTCACTGCTTCAAGGATAAGAAATAAGTGGTTGTGTCAATGTTTTAAATAATATACTAACATATAGAAGGAAGAGGAAAGGTTCCACCCTCTGTCAGTGCTTGCAAAAGTTATTATTACTCAAATAATGCAATTAATTGAGTTGGGGGGGAGTTATTTAGTAGAGTCAAGTCAGAAACTCAGAAAAGGAGGGTTGCTTTAGTTCAGTATATTATACACATCTCAAAAGATACAAACATTACTACATCATTTTGCCTGTGTATTGAACGTAGAAATTTTACTGGCCAATATAACATGTTGTTTTTGCACAGGAGATTAAATTCAGAAGCAATTTTAACATTCTGACTTTTAGACTCATGTCACTGAAGGCAAAGAAATGGGGTACAGAAATAATATGTTCTGTATCTCTGGGAGAGTCTAAGGGACTAGAAAAGGGATGTTACTCTCTTTCAGTAACATTAGTTCTGCCAGCTATTTTATAAAACACCTTTCAGATTATCTTGAATGGGGAACTCTATCTGTAAAATGAATTTGACTGGTGACAGTACCAAGCACGTCAACGCCTGCAACTCAACGGTGTATGAGCATTATCCCTTTTCCCCTTCTCTTCCTCTTGAATTGGATGCTGGACTTCAATAAAAACTATATTTCAAAATCTGAAAGTGAGCCTCCGAAAACCCATACTATTTCATGTAACACTTTCCATTATTAGGTTTCAACATACTTAAAGAAAGGGCGTACAAAGCAGCAACGCAGTGAGGGTGTTGTTCTTTTGATTGTTCAAGGACATTAAAGTTTGGTGCATAAAGCCCTACTTCATTTTTTTGGCAGTGGACCCTTGATTGAGTTTTTCCTCTAGGTTTTGTTTTTTCTGCATTTTTGCTTTTATATGTCAGTAGTGCTCAGTGACAGTCCCTTCTTTATATACATTATAAAATTGCACATAATATGTTTTAAGCAGACACTCCCAATTCTTGTGTCATTTTCAGCTGACGATTTTCAGCAGCTAGCAAAGCCAGAATAAAGTCATGACCACACAGAACAACTTGGTGTGCTGCAGAAACCCTACAGCCTAGGCGTCATTTAATTCATTCAGTTTCTTCAGGCAGAGCCTCCATCAAGACATGATTTCACTTTTCTTAGGCCTTGTAACAGGGTGGTCTGGCCCTTTAAAGGAGGACAGACAGCCCTGCTGTAGAAGTCAAGCTGTGGATGATTAGCAAACCATTAAAAACCCAAGAGAAGAAAGAACAAGCAGCTTGAGCTGGGAAGGAGTATTTGGTTGGCTAGAAGAAGACTAAAACCCAGGAAAGCTTGTATCTAGGAAAGGCCAGAACTAAAGGTTCTGCTCTTACTGTCTGGGAAAGGGCTAAAGATTTGTCTTTCTTGTTTGTTTCAACCAATGATTTTTTTTTTTAGGTTATGGAGACTGGCTGACGGGCTCCCAAGTGAGCAAAGCCAGACAGCAAGGCTGCTGGAACCCAAGCTTGCTCTTGGACTACTGTGCAGGCTTTTGGAAGTGCTCTTGAAGAGGCAAAGCCCATCTGCACAGCAGCAGTCGTGCTGACCTGCTTACCAGCCCCAATTCATAAAAGCTCTTAAGCACATTTTAAAGCATGTGCTTAATTCCCATTAATTTCAATAGGACTTAAATATGTGTGTAGGTGCCCTTTCTATATAGGGATGTTCTTCTGAATGAGAGGCTGAGTGTAAAAAGCTATACTATCTACTCTGTATGCCAAGAGTTTGGCCTGTAGACACACACACACCCCGGATTCATTCATAAGAAGATGGTGTCAAATTATTAAACAGAAGGAAGAGGGAAAATGAAGAGGGACTAAATGACTCCACATGAGGCACAAACTTGACAGTTCAAGAGAGTAAAAGGGGGATGGGGAGCTTTCCAGCTCTTGGTCACTAATTTAAATCCTACCTAACTCAGTAGAGGAGAAAAAGTACTGTCACATTGTGACTATTTGGTGACCTTCATAAAAACAAACGGATGTTCGCCACAGTTTTGTTGGGGTTTTTTTTGAGGCAGTGTACAAATCACTCCCTCCCAAAAAAAACACCCAAAACAAACCCCACACACATACAAGTGTCCATATTAGTGGAGAGGCTGAAGACTAAATGAAATAGAGCCTTAAATACTCTTTCACCCCTCAACTCCCTAAGTCAAATCAGCTAAGACAAATTTTGGTGAATTCATGAGCAATGCATTGGCAACTACTGCTAATCTCCCAGTTTTGCTATGTGTAAAGACTGAGACCCAGGACTTCTAGGTAAAATGTATGACTCACCAACAGACACTCTGTGTGGCCTTGGAAAAAATCAGTTAAATCTCTCCATGCTACTGTTCCCCACCTGTGAAACGGAGGAAACAATACATCCCTTCTCCTGCCCTTTCTCTGGCTTTCTTATTTAGATTGTAAGCTCCTCATGGCAAATACTATTTTGACTCTATGTTTGTATGAGGCCTACCATAGTGTGGCCTCACTACCGACTGAAGTCCCACTCAGTGCTGCCAAAATACATAGTAATAATATACTAAGTTATTGTTTTGCACCCTTTAACTAAAACTAAATTTATATGTTTAAACTGCTGGAAAAGTAACTCAGAGTAACAAAGTCAGGGAAAAGCTTTGCTCAAGAGCTGTTAACTCTTCCTAGATTATAGTATGAGTGTCACAAACTTTCAAAGACTGAGAAAAACCATATGGGCACCTAAACTATCATATGCTACCGGAAAAAAATGAAAAGAAAGTGGGTATACAGGTCTAGGCTGAAGGACAACTTGTTTAAGTGAAGGAGAACAGAGACAGACCAAGACAGAGCTTAATGGAACCTCAAAAAGAGGACCAATATGGTCCTTATTCAGTCTAGAAGGATTCTATAGGGCTTAATCCCCAATAGGCTCAATAGAAATGAGGAACAATAGTTACTTCTGCAAAGTAAAATACTAGTAGTTTCATCTTGACATTTTTTTTTTTTTTAATTAGGGAGAGATAAATATTGTGCCCTGGAAACTGACAAAAATATTAGCCTTTAAGTCCTAATTCAGATGTTTTCTGAATCCTGTTTCAAACTACTTCAACCTATATTTTTCTATATTAAAAACAAATTAGAAATCTTGTGCAAGATTTTTTACACATTCCCCATGATTTTTTCCCCCCAAAATGCTCAATGGACAAACACTGAGTTGCAAAGAAATGGTGTAAGGATATAGCAAGTGGCCCAGAAGACAGAAGCATTAAAATGTAAGGACCTAATGAAGGGTCATATAAAAGACACACAATGCTGTTTCTGTTTCACAGGTCCCTCTGAGCTTCCACAGCATTCACAATGAGTGCAAAACAACTGAAGCAGATGCTGTCAACAGGAAGAACAAAAATTTCAATAACACAAGCTCCTCTTGTTAGCAGCCTGTAATATACAACTAGAAGCATATTCAAAAGTGGCATGTTCAGTTCAAGAATATTTAACCAAGTGCACTTTAGCAACATGTAAGATAATTTTCTACTATGTTGTTTTGGGTTTTTTTTTACCCTTTCAGGGCAAGTGCCCATCATAAAAGTTTTTTAAAAAGCTCAGTGCTAGTTATCTTCAATGTTTTACAGGATATAAATTTGTATCCTTTTTCCTTAGAAACTGATTGAGACAGCAAGAATACAAAGTACATCTAAAATATTTTACCATGAAAATTATATGGGCCCTTTCCAATGATCTTTAAACTGTTCACTATATATTACAAAAATGTTTGATCTGTAAGCATTGAAAACTTCACTCAGGGAAACTGGAATGAACCACATTTGTTGCACTTTGTTCCACACTGAACAACATTTGTTGCACATGAACTTTGTTTTTGAAAAGTGGAATAACAAAAGGAAGATCTTTCCTTGAAAATACCTGTAAGTATGGTATTTTCACAGGGAAAAAACAGGCAGCTCAAGTAGGGCAGGGGAGCAAAAATGGCTGCTCCGTTAACAACCTAGCCGCAGGACGCATCAGGCACCACCAACTGAGCTGAACTGCCCAGACCCTCTTCTCTTCTTGAGACGATTTGGGTGTGCAGTCGGGAACACCTGCCAAGTCAGCTGAGAGGTTGAGCCCAGCCAGCATCCAGCTTCAGAGGAATCTGGTAGT
>NW_005842234.1:1183945-1184465 GCF_000455745.1 Alligator sinensis
TGCTTTTCATTGTTTAAGATACACCCCAACTTCCAGCAGCCAATTTTTGGGAAAAAAATGACATGCTGTATTTGAGTAAATACAGTGAAACAGAGGTTATTAAAGTACAGCTAACCTATCATTTCAGGGGCACCCACAACATGGCACACTTACCTTCCTAACCCACCAAAACAACAATCACTAGATTTTCTTCATCCTGTGACTAATGACAGACATAGAAATTACATCCTAAAAATGAAGACAATACCATTGTGGATAGAGTGGGTTAAGTCATTACAAGAATAACAGGCATAGCTCTGTTTCACAGAGAACTTGTCATCTTTGCATTGCAACTAGGTAATAAGCTTGGGGAAGGAAAGCCCAAAGGTTGGCCCTGACCTCAGCTAAGCTAGCACACTTCTGAATTTGCCTGTTACTTTTTTATACTCTAATTTGTTCATAAACCAAGGGCAGATTCTGCCATTTTTAATTATGCTAAGTAATACTCAGCTTTCTAAGAAATCCAGTTGAAACCAGCAGG
>NW_005842234.1:1184496-1231501 GCF_000455745.1 Alligator sinensis
AAGTAAAGTACTACTCCCTGGGCACATCTACACGAGACGTTTAGTACAGAATAGACTAATTAGCTCCTCAGTCAACATCTCATGTTTCATGTGTGGCCCTATTAGGGCACAGGAAACTAATTCTGCAGGGAATTAACTTGTAAATACAAGTACAATCCTGCTGTGGAGTTTTTTGGGTTTTTTTACTCTGCTGCAGCACATACGTAGACACTGGTATGGCTGGCTGGTGCACGAGGGTGCTTCAGTGCAGGGGCTACCTGCCAGCTAGCCCCTCACTAAAGCAAACTTGTACTGCAGCCAGCCCCTCCACAGCACACTGAGCCAGACCGGAGCACCCTTGGCCTGGCAGGCTGACCCACCAGGGATCCCTACCAGCCAGGGCTGCTCCAACCTCCAAATTTCTTCCCTATTGCATATTTGCCAGTGTTGTGTTCCAGGTGATGGAACTTCCTACTACTTCTCTTGAGCAATTACAGCCCAAAAGCTCTGATTTTAAGCAAAGTATTCATGTTAAAATTTCTTTTTTTTTTAAAGGTATCCCTTCAACTCCTGATTAGAACTCCTTTCATCAACCAAAATAATTCCACTTCCCATTGGGTGTTTATCCACATAAAATATTCTTAATCTCTTAGTCAAGTCACACGCTGAGTATTTCCAACTTCTCATAGGTCTTTCCCTTGTTCTTTCCTGAAATCCCTTTAGCTTGTCTTGTCTTATTTAAAACTTTTGTTAATAGTCGAATAGAGGAGCTTAATGACCTCTTAGTTCCTCACTTTTATTTCTGTCCATTTATTACACAGTGTCACGGCAGGGTCCTGCAGGAGGGCCGTGACCTCCTTGAGGCCCCCTTTCCGTGTCAAGTCGGCCCAAGGGCACCCTCTATTCTCGCCCGCCACGTCTTTGCTCTTAAGTTAAGTTGGGAGGCTGCCTTATACCCTCTTGGACACATAGACTCCTGGACCCCTCGTGGATCTTGTCCAGCGCAAATGGGTGCTTCGGGGCACCGTAGCCTTATGGGCTATGCGTGGCTCCAACCACCCCTGATACCACGCCCCAAGCCTCGCAGATGGGATAGACATTGGTTTGTCTCTTTCCGTACACTGACGCCCCCTCCTGGGGCTCTCCTTGCCCACTCCGGGCCTTCGCTGCGCCGCCGCCCTCTCTCGGGGCCTTCTCTGCGCTGTTGCCCCCTGTCTGGGCCTTTTCAATAGTGCCCCCTCCTGGGGCCTGCTATGCCCTTACTGGGGCTTCTCGATAATCCCCCCCCTTTCTGGGGCTCTCTCTGCGCCCCCACTCGGGCTTCTAAAATGCCGCTCCCTTCCTTGGGGCTTTCCACGCCCACACCTGGGCTTCTAAAGTATTGCCCCCTTCCTGGGGCTCGTCACGCCCGCACTGGGCTTCTCCATGCTGTCGCCCTCTCTCGGGGTCTTCTCAATAGTGCCCCCTCTCTGGGCTCGTCGTACCCACACTTGGGCTTCTAAAATATTGCCCCCTTCCTGGGGCTGTCACGCCCGCACTGGGGCCTCTCAATTGTTGCCCCGCTCTGGGGCTTGCTACGCCCGCATGGGGCTTCTTAAAAAAGGCTGCCCCTTCCTGGGGCTCGTTGTGCCCATTCTGGCGCTAGGGCCCCCACACCACTGTGGGTCCCTATGAGTATGCTGCACCCACTCAGGCGCTGGGGTCCTCACCCTCTGTTGTGAGCCCCCAATGAAGCCTCCTCCAACCCCTATAGCCTCACCCAAACCACCGGTCTAATAAATAACAACGCCAAAGCAAAACCACAAGCCCCTAGGCTGTAACACAAATTGAAGCCGCCTGGCTATAACTTAACACCACGGCTCAAGCCTCCCGAGCTGCCTTCTGTAACTGCTCAAGCAGTACTTGCGGTTCTCACTGCTTCTAGTGTCATGGCTGAGAGAGCTCCTGCCTCTCTGGCTGCTGGCAGGGAACTGCCCGCCTGGCTTCAGCCCTGGGCTTTATAAGGGCCAGGCCCTGCCTCCTACTGGCAGCTGACTCTCCTTAGTTGCTCCGGCAACCCACAGCTGTACTCCCTAATCACCGCTAGGGCTCCTTAGGCACTGCCAGAGCTTCTCCCTTGCCAGTTTTCCCCTCTCTAGGAGCGGGGCACCGAGGTGCACCGCGACACACAGACATAATGTATATGAGTTGGCATGCATATATAGTCCATGCTCAGCAACATACTTGAACCACGGTCTGTTTTAGACCGACAAGTAATATTGTGAACTCGTATTTGAAGTTAGGGATTTCACTTGATCAGCCAGGCTATGTACAGACATCCCACATCAGTTCAAAAACAGAAACTGATCAGTGTCCTTATAGCTGTATTAAGAGAAGCCTTATGCTTCCCCAGCAGACTGTTTTGATTGCAGCAATTCTATAACCTCTGATTCTTCTAAGTTAAACAAAATCCTCAAACTCATGTGTCATGGACCAAAATGTCCTTGCCTCATTTACTGGAGTACTGGCATAAGGAAAGCAGAATTTTAGCTTTCAGTGCTTGTTCCTTCAAAATCTCTTTCTGTAATAGCCCAGGAAAAGACTATGGTATGCACAACTCATGCAGATCAGGAGAGGGAACCTTTTATTTCAGTAAGCGTTTACTGAGATTAAGTTAAATAAAATACATAACATTTGGTACCACAGTTAAGTTTACAAAGTGGTTAATCTTATTATTGCCATCTACTGAGCCAATGTGGCAAATGAAATGTAAAATGGAGTCTTAACTAAATTTAAATGAGTGTTTTGGGCACTCTGGCCAAAAATATTGCCGACCCCAATCTAACACAACTGAATGATGAAGGGGAAATCTGCTCTGCAGCAAATGGCAATTTATGCCTGCTGCTGAATCTGGGATGAATAATAAAACTCCACCTTCTTAAACCGGTAATAAGCCTAGTCTTCGTTTAGTTCTTATTTGATGTATGTAAGTATGGCCCATATCTAAATCTTCATAGAGTATTTTCTGCATAGGCATGAGTTTCACCCTAAGCTTTTAGTTAATGATATGGCAACAGCTATGTACTGCTTAAAAATCCCAAGTAGTTTCAAGCTTTTAGGAAATGAGATATCTACAAAAAGAAAAAGTTGATTTAGGGGACTAAGGTACCTAACAATTTTGCCTCTCATGAATGTTGTGATGAAGATGCATTCTGTATGCAGTAAGCTGCATCAATACACTGCCACATCACCCTTTAGTGCCACATCAGCACATGGTGCTATCTAAAAAAAGTATTGTTTGTAGAAAATGCCAAGCTATAAATCTACCGGCAGTATTTTGTAAGTATCTGACAACTGCAGCCAGCAGCTGGATAAAAAGAGAAGAGAAACATATTGTGGCATTAATCCAATAGAACTAGTGGTTTGCCAGCCACGCTAATTTACTTTAGGTAAACTCAGTGTAGTTGCTGCTGTACTTTTAAGAATTCATCGGCCTACAAAAATAAAATTGTGCAGATCTCAAATAGCACAGATATGACAGAAGCTACCATATGCATACATTTTGTCATGCACGTAGATGACAACTCACAAGTTTTAGAAATTTCAAAATTAACTTGGTCTAATATTTGGTTGTACTTACTACAGTCCTGTTAAAAAGAACACCAGAAAAATCAGCTTCCTGATTGCTGCTACTTTAGCAACTAACATTAGCTCCACTATATGAGGAATTACTGGGAGGTATCCAGCAGTAGTCTGAGTTGTGCCAATGGAAAGTCAAGAGTTCAAATATGTACATTTCTATCATAGCTGTCAAGTCTTCTAATTTGCCATGTACTACTTATCTTTAGGCTAAACCCTGTGACTCTTCAAGCACAGTGTTTTGGAAGTACATTTTATATCAGTATATCTTTTGCAACATGGCATGTAGAGCCTGTATGTATTTAATCTACTGTAAGGCATGCATTTGCTAGGAACATTGCTGAAAAGAACTGCCCTGTAATTAGGTACTTTCTCTGGATTGCAATTACAATATGGTGCGTTGTCTACTTCAGTGACACTTCACAGGCCAACAAGCACTTCTCAGAACAACAAAAATACAGCCTGTTCAAATAATTTACACTGTGTATTAATATATATCAATAAATATTCTGTGCATTTCTTGCTCATTTGGCAGGCTATGCAATTTGCATAGTCTCAGACTAACACTGTGGTGGCAATTAGCTACAGGTTCAGGATTTGCGGTGTTTATCCAACATTGTGGGCCTGATTTACGGATGTGTTTTAAGCCAGTGTATTCCCACTGAAATGTTTGCTGGGGAGGGAAGGAGTAATTAAACAAATTAACTCATTTCTTCCTGATGATAACATTTTCCTCATAGCTAAGACAAATCAATGCCACGTACAGCTAAAATAGCAGTTTGAGACAGTTATTTTGCTCCAGCTGTAGGTATACCACTTCAGTTCCACAACTGTATGCCAGCAAACTTCCACTGAACTCAATGGTATTGCACTGGAGAAACATCACCGCAGAATAGTTCTGATGCACTGCCATATCGCTCAAGACAAATCAGCATTGTATATATGGATGTAAAAGGCTATTTTATAATCTGAAATGTCTGACACTGTATGTAGTATAAAGCCTCATCCTCTCTCCCACAGAGATAATTCAACATTTTTTCCCTATCTTACATTCCTAGGTCCAGTCTTTTTCAATGTAACGGAGGATATAGCATCAGGCACTAACTGTACATCTCCTTTGAGATGAACCACTCCTCGCCCCTCCATTGGGGTTAATCACTTAAAAGTCTTTTAATCCATTTATTTCCAACTCTCCTCCCTGCCATGACTATTAAGTATACAAAACAGATGTGCTCCCAATGCTTCACTCAGGTTATAGCTTTATAGAAGCTGTCAGTCATTAGTGAAAGCCCTAACTCAGGAGAGCATCTCTGTTCAGAAAATATTTCCAGCACATGCTTAGCTTTAAGATTATGACTCTGTCCCAATTAAGTGAAAGTACTTTTCCAACTCCCCTCCCTGCCATGACTATTAAGTATACAAAACAGATGTGCTCCCAATGCTTCACTCAGGTTATAGCTTTATAGAAGCTGTCAGTCATTAGTGAAAGCCCTAACTCAGGAGAGCATCTCTGTTCAGAAAATATTTCCAGCACATGCTTAGCTTTAAGATTATGACTCTGTCCCAATTAAGTGAAAGTACTGAAATGCTTTCCTTAAATCAGGGGCCAAGGCAAAGGAAAATTACTGGGCTTTTTTAGCAATAAAAATTCATCCCAAATTCCTCTTTCCTGATATAACGGTTGCTCTCCTCAAGGCACAAAAGGGAAGAGAGTCTTCTCCCTCCTACAGAGTAAAAATGTGATAACGAGGGGATCATTTCCAGATATTTCTAATTCCTGACTACTCTGGTAGAATTAAGGAGGAAACTCCTCTTATAAATGCAAGAAATTAAGTTTAAGCTAAAGTGATCTAAAAAGCCTAGGGCATGTTTGATTTTGGGAGGTGAAGGGAAGAATCAGTTCTCAAGGCTGTAGAAACAATCTGCAGCCATGGCCAGTGACACTTAGAATAAGGCTAAAGCTGCAGTTTAGTCATGATGCTGTTAAGAGACTGCTGCAGTTGCTAAATTAGTGCCTCATTTTATCACTACATGTTAAGCAGTGGTACACATTTTGACATACAATTTCAATAATAGCTTGTAAGTGTCAGAAATAATGTAATACATTTAATAATGAGCACAAAGATTATCTAGAAGAGAGCATATTATGCCCTGTTAAAACATAGCTAATCTAGGTAAAACTTATGACAAACCAGACCTTTTCAGTGTTTAATAAACTGGTTAAATCTTCATTTTTAGGGCATCGTCCAAATCAGTTTGGTCACAGATAACTATTTAAAGGCCATTCCAACATTGGCAAATATACCAGGAAAATAACCCAAAGGGGGGAAAAAAAGACTGCCTATTGCCAAAACCCCATATGATTATGCTGAGCATCAATGAGTTTAATTCTGTCAAGATACAAGATAAAGTTTTCTCCAAGTACTTACTCGCCACTGTTATGCAAGACAGGTGCTGGACAGAGAATAAACTTTGATTCCACTTGTATTGCTTTTTCATCTGCAAAACAAAGCATTACATGAGCTACATATATTGCACTACTTAATCAGATGAGAAACTAGAATGTCTGAATATGATGCAGCCTAATGTTCTTCAAAAAACTTTGGATACTGGTCTGGTTCAAAGTTCATCTGACTTCTAGGCCTTAAAAGCAATTAAAACTCTAATTCAAGAAAGCACTTAGGTGTGTCTGTATCCAAATCTTTACAAGACAACAGACAAATCATAACTAAACTGTAAATATAAGCTGAAGTCCCATTAAGCTTAAGTATCCTTCAGGATAGTGATGATTTCCCTAAATCGTAGCTTTAATGAGAAGGTGTTTTTGCTAATACTGTATTGTTAGAGAGTCACTAATAATTAAAAGACAAATGGCTGTTTCTAATGAGCAGGTGTGCACTCCTAACCTCTACACATTATATTCAATAGCAATTACAACAACCACCTAAAATGTCATATATTTATGTGGCATTTCCCATGCTGCAACATCTCAAAGCACTTTCAAAAGCATGGCTACTTTATGAAGCACTTATTTTTATCCCAAACCAAAGCTTGCTACCATAATATCAGGCTGTTTCTTGCTGGTCTGCAAGAGGGACACAGAGGGAAGACACAAGAAATCCCCTGAGCACTTCTGCAGCAACAGGGTGCAACTGTAGTCCTTCTATACACCTGTCTGCATGCCAAAGACCCAAAAGTTTGTGGGAAGAGGTAGAATAGACTGTTGCTCCAATCCCCATACATGCCGCCCTGAGGCATGCAGGCCATAGGTACTAAGAACTCCAGGAGGGATTCTGACTCTTGGAAACAGTCACACTCATTCCACCTGTTTGGCAACCCTGTTCATCAGCCACAGAAATACTCTCACACCAGGAATGTTGTTTAAAAGGTCCACCAATAGGCAACATCCATTCTGCTGTGGTAAGCCCAGGGCAGCTCTTTCCTGCACTTAAAAGGGCCAGATATGCAAGTGCTTAAGAAGCACATTTGGGAAAGGAGTTTGTCACCGGGAAAAACAGAAGGGAGGACCCCAAAATACCAGGGGAGAGCCCCAGGGACAGGGACGCACAGAGGGGAATGAAGGAAAAAACAAGGGTAAAGGGAAATACTTACCCGCAGCGGGACCTGCGGCAAAACCAGAACCCGAGGAGGAACCCGCGCGGATCATCAGCTGCGCCTTTATACAGCTGCGGCTGGCCGGTGACGTCAGCGGCGATCGCCAGCCGGCGGAAATAAAACGGGCCACCGGCAAAGAGGAAGGAGGCAGAAGGGTGCCAGCAAAGGCACCAGCAGGAGGTGGCTGTTCAAAGGTCCCACAGGAGCGAGGAGAGCTGGAGGTTGCTTTCCCCATCAGGGAAGAACCCTCCAGCACAAGCTGCAAGCCGGAGACTGCCGGCTGCAGCAGCAGGAGTTGGAAGCCAGAGGCGGCTCCCTACAGCTGGGAAACTGCATGTAGGAGCAGAAGGGTACAGACAGACCCCGACGCCAGTGGCTATAACGGAGGGGCCGGAAAGGCTAACACAACTCCCTGCGCCAGACCAGGTGGGACTGCTGAGGGCAACAGTGAAGCCGGAGAGGCGTACCAAGTGGATGACGGGAGGCAAAGGCAGCGTGAGGAGCTGTGAAGTACGGCCATCAACAGCGTGATGCCAACCCAGAAAGTAACTAGCGGACAGGCTCCCGCTAAGGGACCACAGGGAGGTCCGAAGACACAAAGAGCTGGGTGTCGGGGGAGAAGAGTAGTAGGGGAGTCCACAGGCCACCCCAGCCATATACAGGGCTTAAACTAGACCCATTGTATCAAAGGCTGGATGGTCAGCAACTTAGCAGAAGGGCCTGGCAAGGGAACTGTTGGATCCCTCGTAGTGTAATATTAGGTTTTCTTTGGGTTTTATGTTTCCCCTTTTTGGAGGGGCTGAGGATCAGAGCTCTTGTCAGAGCCTTAGTGTTAGGTAAACCACGGAGTTGTTTTTTTGGCCTTAGAGAATGAAATGGCAGTCCTGCAACCCGGACAGGGGACCTTAGGATGCCTCAGCAGTAGCAGGAAGGATCCCCCCTTACGAAAGTGGTCAGGGGGCTCAACAATCAGGAGCCTGACTAGGAGGACAACCGTGATCCATCTAGGCATGGTGTAAGGGCGAGGTATAGGGGAAGTGGAGCCTCGCAGAAGATCGCCAGATAAACGTTCCGCCATCGGGAAACCCCACATGGTCGGAACCTCCACTGAAATAATATTCAAAGTCATGGCAGGCAAGATTGGGGAAGACCATATCGAGAGCAAACACCTTCTCGACGGACCACCGGGGACAATAAGGCGAGCACCATTGAACTTCCGGGCCAGAGCGGGCACAGAGTTGTTAAGCCATGGGGATTTACTTCCTCTGTATATGGTTCTTTCTTTGCCAACTTGTAATGCTAGATCTGGGTTAGTAGTTGTGTATGTGTGAATCTCAGTTGGAGAAGTGGGGTGTGCACTGCCATATGCTTCTGTTTTAATGGTAATTTACATAGATTGTTGTTTATTCCACTGTTATGTCTCGCAGGTTTCCTTTTCAGCATTCGGTAATGGTTCTTTACAAACGTTAGGTAAGACATCTGCCGAAATACAGTATCTAACCCCAAAAGAACCTACAAACTTACTGCTTGCGCTGCAACCACCCTGACAAGGAACTCCAAGTTAACAGAGGCTGCCCCATACCAAGAGCTCAATTTTGTCACTGCTATTCCCACTGAACAATATGCATTAGATCCACTTGGCTTGCAAGTGGTGGGATTTTACTGAGAAATGTGCTTTGTTCTCTTCTGGCTTTTTTTTTTTTAAAAAAAAGCAGCTGCAAAGCATATTTGGCATGTGCCAGACATTTTGGTGAACGTGTGCATTTAATGAAAGAGGACAAAAGGAAAAAGAAGGAAAAATGAGTGGGATAAAAAGCTATTGGGCATAGCTGCCTGCGTGATGGGTCCCTGGCAGCATCTTTCACGGGACTGCCCTCCTCTTCTTCTAGCTGTCCATGCTCTGACAAACTAAAACCTGGGGGCAATGTTCTTTCTCTTCTGTTGAGTTCTGGTTTGACTGACTGTCCTTGGTGAGGTGGATACACTACATGCTACACAGTACCCTGCCATGTCATTCCTATCCCTTCGTCTTTCCACTGATCTGATGGCTTCCCAGATACCTCTGATAAAATTAGGTAAAAGGAAAGGAGCCTTGACCAGAAATTTTCTAACAGATGCTGGCAAGACTTCTGGGGGGAGGGGTTCACTGTCTGCTATGCTGCAACATGTGCTAACACTGACACTGGCCACTGGCTGCATCTACACGAGTGGCAGACTGCACAGTTGTTACTGCGCATTTAGTACATGCATAACCAAGTGTTAAATGACTGTGCAGTAACTAGTGTTACTGTGCAGTAGCATCCCCGGCACGGATTTATTCAGATGCAGCTACACAGTAGCTCATTACACTGCACAGCAGCGTTGCATTATGGTTAGTGCCCACCAACGCTACTGCGTGGTAGTGTTTTATGTAGACGCACCTAGTGGGATGTAATATGCTATCACATTCTGCTTTAATAATATTTTCCATCCACTTTGCACAGGTATAAGCTATGACACTGTGCAATACAATTGGTGTCAGAGTCCTGCTGTTTAATGCTGGTTTGATAAGCAACTGGTAATTCTAGAAGAGTTATTAGGATCTGATGCCAGGAATTAGTAGCATTCATGCCATTGCATGTTGGTAGTATTGTCAGCAATAAATACTAACTAGTTAACTAGAGCATTAATCCTCAAAGGAAATGATGAATAATGTGAAGATTGCAAAAAAATACTGAAATATCTTCATAATCACAAAATACACACAGATCCCTACTTATTAGCTTCCAAAAGAAATTTTCAAACCACTGTATGGCTCTTAAATAAGCTACCTTACATTTTTTTAAGGTAAGAAATAGTTGCTATTGTTATTTTAGAGATGGTTAAACTGAGAGATAGGGAACTTACATGAAGTGTTAGTGACCAAAAAATAAGTCAACAGCATGGTGGAAATAATACCCATGAGTTTGGATCACTAGCAACTATATATAAACATTTGGGCTGTGCAAAGCTTCAGTCACTGATTCGATTCACTGGAGATTCAGCGGCCAAACCTCCGAATCGAATCAGGAGACCCTTTAATCTCTCCAAATCGAATCGGAACCCTTCGAATCAATTCAGAAATATTCGGTGATTCGGATATAGACGCAGCTTAAAAAAAAGCCAAAAAAAATTAAAAATTTACATACCTCAAGGTACCAGGCAGCTCATGAACACTGTGATGCTGGGGCAGATGGAGTGTCCTACAGGAGCACAGGAGGCTCCCCAGTTTGCTTGGCAGAAGACCTGAAAGTGGACCAGAAGCACTTCCAGTCCATTTCTGGGTCCGCCAGAGAGCTCACGCTCCTGCCCCACCCTGGTTTGGCAACTGGTGCCTCCTGGGTCTGGGGGGCCATCCAGGATCCCCCTGAACTCGATTGCCAAGCCGGGGGGGGCGGGCGGCGACATACGGGGCCCCACTGCACGCTTGGCGTTAGACCCGGAAGTGGACCGAAAGTACTCCCGGTTCACTGCCAAAAATGCAGGAGTGGGGGGAACTGCACGTTCCCGTGGGTTGCTCCATCCACGCCAGTATCGCAGCTGCATCTGGTACCTCGAGGTATGTAGAAAAAACATTTAAAGCTATGTCTATGGCCAAATCACTGATTCTCCAAATCAGCACTGAATCTACACATTCAGATTCAGCAGAAATCAAATTGGGGACAGTGATCCAAATCAACAAATTGAATCACTGTCCCCGATTCAGGCCAAATCTGAATCTAATATGGCCCATTTCACACACTCTTAATAAACATCAATATCTGAATCCAGGTTGCCCAAATTTCAGATTATTCAGCCTTCAGATATATTTCTTCTAAATCCAAAAAATTGTGCCAAGAGTAAATAAAATGTATTTTTAGATAAGCAAAATGTTTTAGGAATTCTCCAGGTCACCTAGATAACTGTCATTTTACCTACATGTGAAAGAATTACTCTACCAATTTATGAACTGTGGCCATCTGTAATATGGAATACAGCAACAGATTTATATAGTCTGGGCAATGCAGCACTATAGTTCAAGACAGGAAATGAGAAGATCAGTTGCAAGTGAAGGAAAATGTAATTACCCAGTTTGACTTTAGCCAGAACAACTGGGGTAGTACACTTGCTCTCAAAAGCACTTCTCAAAGATCTTTAACAAACTGCAATGATCAGAACTTCAGTCCAGGCACAGGTTATATCCAGAAGAACGGTGTAAGCACACATGGTGTGCAGTAAAATCGGAATTTGGGAAAAATGAGTGCATTGTATAAATTAGAAACTACTCGAATTCCTTTTGTTTTACTTTTTTATATCCATTCTTAATTCATTTTGCAGTTATTTTGTTTATCAAGACATTTACTACCCGAGGCAAAAAAATGAAATGTAAATCTACTTGCTCTTCACTGTTTCTTGAATACTAAAAACAGGAAATGTTACAACAAAGGCTGATTCTCCAATGTCCTGTACCATGTGGAGTCACTGTCATTGGAGGAAAGTGGACATGAAACAAGACCAAATTAAAATGCCAGTCATTTACACTTGTGCAAAATGTGTGTGAAAGGCAAGAAAAGGAAATGTGTGCAAGGGGCAAAGCAATGCAGGCACTGCTTATACTCAAAGCTACTACCACCACTGATAAGGTGGCTTAGCCTCCTGCTATATGCAAAACTTACACTAACAGGAGTTTTCTTCCACATGAGTTGCCCCATCTCCCTCCTAAGTGACAGAAGCTCTGCTGGCAAAAGCCTTTGCCAGAATAACATGGCTACAGGGTATGATCTTTTCACCTCCCTAATCAATATACCATATCTACTCAAATATAAGATGACCATGAATATAAGACAACCTCCCAAAAATTAGATTTTATATGTGGAACATCTATACATTTGTTATAATTTTACAGGTATAGAACTGAATTATTGGAGGTTTGCCTTGAATGCGTCTCCCTCCCACTGCTACAGCAGGGAAAATAAAGCTGGGATCAGGTAGCCCCCTCACCTTCTGACACCCTGCAGTCCCTTCCCCACCTCCTTACTATTACTTCAATAAGCTCAAGGAGAGCATGGTCTAAGGAGTAAAGTTGAAAACACTGACCTGGAAATGAACCTGCCTGTAGTAACTTGCATATAGGAAAATCATTACAGGTACTTATAGACTTAGTTCATCCAGAATTGATGCATTTTGTCTCTTTTGAAACTGCATCAAGGTTTAGCACAGGCACTCTACAAACACACTTTTAAGCCACACTTTTGTACCTACTTATAGAGAGTACAAACTATGCATGACATCAGTCCAAAGCCAAAAACTCATGATTTACCACACTGTTCATTGGACTGGGCCCCAGCATTTCAATTATGTGCGTGTATGCCAGATATCTCTCACAAAGGATCCACATGCTAATTAGCCCCCCACGCATGACTGGAATCAAATGTTCTTGTCACAAGTCCTGGGATCCTCCAAAAATGTATATGCAGATGAGGCCCAGGGCAACCTGGTCTGCCTCCACCTCAGGGAGGGCAGGGCCACACTAATCATGTGATAGGCTGAGAGAGGGAGTCACAAACAGATTTTGAGTAAGATGTTTGGGATCTCGTATGGCAATGTCTGCCAGACATTTAAGAATAGTTAAAAAGCAGGAGTCACTGGAAATGGGAAAGGAAGGCACAGCTCAAGCACAGGAGTAAAGAGGAAGTTGAAATGCAGTCAATGTAGTAGCTCACCATGGTTGAAAAAGAGTCGGTGCTAAGGCGGACTGGATCTGTAAGCTGGCAGTGGGAGCAAAGATCTTACAATCTGTAAAATATTTTGCAGGACACCCCCTGAGACCATGGCAGGTGTTCATGCTGACCAATTGAAGAACATGGATTGTGGACCAATCCTGGTTCTACAATATTCTGAATGAGTTCCACAGCATGTATGGGCTACAGAATGACGTCCCTGTGACTATCTCTCACCACAGAAAGATACAAGAGGTGGAGAGAGCTAGGGACATACT
Source organism: Alligator sinensis (assembly GCF_000455745.1). Lineage (NCBI taxonomy): Eukaryota > Metazoa > Chordata > Crocodylia > Alligatoridae > Alligator > Alligator sinensis. Next base: position 1,197,704 of record NW_005842234.1, read on the forward strand.
ATCACCCATGGACCTGTGCCCCAGTGATGGTTGCTAAGCTGTGTAGGAGCAGATCTTCCACAAGGACCTGCAGAAAGACCACAGAGACCTGAAATGGCTGACAGCCCACTGAGCTCTCCCAATGAGAGCACAGAGAGGTAGACCAGCTGCCCTATGGCAATCTGCCAAGGTACCACAGAAACCGTCAACCACTTCTTATGGCTCTGCTCATATACCAAGGAGGTCTGGAAAAAGGTAAATCAACTCTGTGAAATGGTGGCAGGGATCAGATGGATGACAAGAGAGACGGCACTGTATTGCCACCTGACTAAACACCAAGAAAACCCAACAGTCAGTTTCGATCAGTTCATGTCCTGTGTCAGGAGCACCCTGTGGAAGTCCAGGAACCTCTTGATATACAAGCACATGAATCTTGAGGTGGCAGATTGTGTTAAAATGGTTCTGAGTGAACTCCAGCCCTACTATTCGAAATCGGTGGGAAAGGATGGGGAGGACGCAGCCAACACTGCCTGGCAAAGAGAGAGTTTGCACAGGCTCTTCAAAGACACCCTAGAAGGGAAGCGGACAGTGGTAATGAGGAGGAAAATGAGGCAACTGGCCCAGGTGACAGCGATAATGACAGCAGCAGTTGAGTCAACAGCAAGAGCAACGATGACAGTGAATGAACTGAGATTTTAAACTCCATAATCAGGGCTAGGACTAAGAGATGGTGTGACTGGGTCAGAGAAAGGACTGAAGATGGGTGCATGGGAGTGCAAGTCCGTGGGTACACTTATTGTAACAGGTGCATGGGTTTTGAATGTGGATTAAGGTATGTGAAGAAAAGTATGCTAAATGGTGTGTGTATAAAACTTTCTATGTAAATATATATAGACATATGTTTTTAAAAAAAATAAATAAATAAATAAAAAAAATGTGCTCTAGACTAAGGTCTCCCCCAGCTAAGATCTAGTGTAGTCCCTATTGAGAATGGAGACCTGTCCATTCCACTGAGGGCAGACACCACTATGAGAATTTGCTATAGCCTCCCAATGGGTGGATCTTGGGTACACAATTTATGGTGATGGAGGATTGCTCTCTGACTCCTCCTCTAGATTGCTTCTATGGCCTTTTGGCTAGGGACAAGCAAGACTATGGGGCATCTGAACTCCAAGTCTCTGGGCCTGAGGCCTGCTTGCAGGATGCCTGCCCTGGATTTTGGGAGTATCTGAAGCCCCAGGCTGAAAAAAAATCAGGGAAGTAGCATACTTGCCAGTGGTAGTGCCACACAGACTTGAAAAACTGATCTCTGCTGCTCAGTTGATAGAATTAGTAACTGAGACATGAAATTATATATTTTTAAAAATGCATTTACTCATCGGCGATTATGAAGACTGTAGCAACGAGTGAAAGGACTGGGGAATCAGGAGGGGGATTTGGGAGGGGGGGAAAAGGGAAGGAGTCATGGAGGCGGTCCTTTGAGTGACTGTGATAGCTAAAGGTGAAGGAGACAGGTACACAGAAGCGCACTACAGTTATTGTAATGGGGATGAGGATGGTATAGCTGTGGTGTAGGATGGTGTAGCCTAAAATGTGTGTTCTTTTCCTTGTGATGCATTTAACTAACAGCTGTCTAGGCATCAATCAAATGGGTGGTTGGTAGAAAGGGATCTGGCCCTATGCATCAATATAGTCATGTGTAATGTATTAAAAATTGTATACATTAATATGTATGTATACATATGTTGGTATATGTCTATACCAACCATACAGTTGGACCAATAATAGATATCGCCCACAAAAATCCTTGTCGTTCGCATGCACATGAATCAATTTTGCAAAATTCCCCATTTCTTTCTTTGTTGGTTTTCTTAGGCCTGGTGTACAGTTTCAGCAGCATAGTTATTTTGATTACGGATGTGCTTTTTAGTAAATGAGCATTAAAAAAAACCCATAGTGTAGACACTTTGATATCAGTATGAAGGTACCTTATGCCAGGATAGCTTCATCTGCTTCCCGACCAACAATATAAGTAGGCTAGAAAGTAAGTATTTTTATCCCAGTATAACCATGTTCATTCTGGGCAAGAGGTCTGTCACTTCAGCTAAACCAGTTTACTTCAATCAGCAAAGCATTCTAATGCAGACAAGGCCTTGGTACATTTAGGTCTCAGTTCAGGGAGAGATTTAATCAGAAGCCAGACTTTAATCCTGCGTTCTAAAAAGTCTTGAATTCAGTGCAACTACTTGCATAGTTAGTTAAGCATGCACCATGATTTCATACATACAACACACACCTTCTTTCCAAAAAACAGTTGCTGAAAATTGGAGTGCACATTGTATGAGAGAAATACACTAAAGACAGTTTCTGCCACTTACAAGGCAAATATGAAAGCAACTCTGCACATGATCCACACAATCCACTGATACTCAGTTACTTACTACAAGGAAAGACCTTTTGTCCTTCACTCTGCCCTTCCAAAACAAGGTATGAACCTTATTCTAGGGTGCATTATGCAAGGAAGTATGGTTCTTCCATCCCTACCTGAGGAGAGATCTTCCTGCTATTGAAAGGTATTACAGGGATTCTTTCTAAAACTGAATTCTTCTCACTGGGTTACCTCCAGGGAACCAATGTTCTGCCTAAGTAGCCAGCCACATACTAAATATTAGGCCTGTGCGACGCAGCTAGTATTTGCTTCAGATTTGGCTGATTCGGGGGACAGTGACTCAACAGTGAATCTGATTCAGAGATTCGGCTGCTGCCAAATCTCTGAAAAAAACAGGCCTCATCCCCCACCTGCTCTCCCAGGTCTATCAATGGCTCCCCCACCTGGCCCCAGCATCCTGGCACTTTTTTTTTTTTTTTTGCTCTCTTTTTTTTTTTTTTTTTTTTTAAATTCCCACACACACCAGCTCCTGCCAGGCAGGGGAACAATCCACACTGCCCCAGATTGCCCCGTGCTGCGTGGGAGGCTCTGCCACAAGCCCCCAGAAGCCCTGATGGCTGCTACAGCAGCCAGTGAGCTTGGGGCTTTAAAAAAACAGCCAGGACACTGGGGCCAAGTGGAGCAGCCTTTGATGGGGCTGAAAGAGTGGGCAGGGGTCAGGAGGTGCTCAGGGGGGTTGGGGGCACGGGATGGGGCCTGGCAGGGGTCCCCCATAGTCCCCTCTTCCAGCCTCCTCTCCCTCCCTCCCCCCCCCCCCCCCCCCCCTTCAAACCAAGGGGCCCAGGTCCACCCTCCTACTTACAAGCATGGAGTCCAGGTCCAGCTCACTGTGGCAGTGAGTGGGGACTACCCAAACCTCCAAAACTCTCCGAATCGATTTGGATCTTTTTATTGGTCTCCCAATTTGATCCAGATTCAGAGATTTGGCTGCTAAATCAGGCCAAATCTCCTCCAAATCAAAATCAGCACTCGAAGCTTCGCACAGGCCTACTAAATATCTCTACAGTGAGGCCAGTGCAGGGTGAGTGGTGTTTCAGTCCCTGGGCCCCTAAGCAACCACAATGACTGGAGGAGACACCCATCAGCAGATCCCTAGCTATACCCCCAATCCATCCTCGCTGCTCTTTACACCCATCTCAGCACACTGCTATGCCGGAAAGCCACAAGAGTGTCATGAAGAGTGCTCAGTGTCAAGCAGAAGCACACACTCTGTGAATATCACCGAACTCTGCACAGAATCACAGTAATTCCACTACCAGGTGTGGATGCCTGATGCTTTTATATAGAAAGTGGGTTTGCTACTGTATTCAAACAGGTGCAGCATTTTCAGTGATGAGACAAACCACCAAATAAACTCAAGTGTGGCCCAGAATACAAATGGGAAGCCTTCAATCTTTGGCCTCTTTATGGAGAATACCAAGAAATCTGTCAAATGAAACAAATTGTGGTGAAGTTTCTAGGCATTGGGCTGATATGACTTATTTCACACATTCTACAGGGCAGCCAGGCATCGGTACCAATCTGCAGCTAATCCAAACCTGTACTGTATTCAAACCATTTATACTCCATTACTAACCTCTGAACCATCCTAGTTCCTTCCTTTATTTTTTCACTTCTTTATTTTCATATTTGTATAAAATGGGGAAATCATGAAAATTCACAACTATAAAAATAAGCGTATTACAAAAGACCTTTGGCTTATCCTGTATTCACCACAGTTTATTTCAGATGTTAATACTTACTAATTATCGTGCCATTTACAAAGTAGGTGCAGGTAACACTATCCTTGTTTCTGCCCAGTTTGAGGCCGCTTCCTCTGAGGACAACTTGAAACTCCTCTAAAAAACAAAAATCATCTGTCAGTGCTTGTGGGAGGGGCCAAATTTAGATTAGCAGTCATCAGGGGTCTAGTCACAAAACAGGTTCAGCACAGGTAGTAAGATTACACCATTACTCATGCTACCTTGTTAACAGGTCACATCTGTGCCTCACACTTGAGCTAACTTCTGGAGAAGGACTAGAAAGAACTTCATAATGTATAAGCAATCACTTTAGATGGAAGGCTAGTCCCACCTAGCAGCTGCAACTTAAGTGATGAGCCTATTCTGCAATATACAGAAGCTGGATCTTGTATAAAGCTCACTCCTCATTACTTCAATAAATTTTGAGTCACACCCTCTGACAGCACTGGATAGAGACTGTCTTTAATCAGTGTGGACAATAACCCCTAAGTTACCTTGAGTCAATACAAAGTCTAAGCCACTGGTTTGATCAAATAACTCACTAAGTTTTGTAATCTTTTACAAAACAGCTGAATTAAAATTTGCAATAACCTTATTTTGGTTGATTTCAAAGAGTGTGTAGATTGCAAAACCATAAAGAGGAAGAAGAAAAAAAAACTGATGGGCTGCAAGCTTGAGCAGCTTTCTTTGATTAGTTGCATAATTTCACAGAATATATAAGCCCATCTCTAAAGAAAAATGCAGCTTGCCAGCTTTGTCCACCATACATAGCAAATGTCAGATAAACAAATAGTGCTAGGACTATATTTTACTTTTGAAAAAAAAATTAACATCACTGGAAAGACAGAATTATCTTTATCTGCTATAAGATATATATGTAACTTTAAACACATACTTTGATCTACAGCATTTGACAAGGCAGAAAACTCTGGATAAATAAATAAATTAGGTTTGAGAACAGCATGATGTATATAGTGTAACACCACATAGGGATATCACTGTAGTATATTTATACAGTGCCTAGGACACTAAAGTTCAGAACTATAGCAGGAGCTCCTAGGGGTTATTACAGTACAACAAAGTATTATTAACAACAATATGTATGTTTGAAATACATGAGAAGAAGAGGTTGAAAAGTTGCTTGCTTGCTATAGCACTGAAAGTTGGTGCTGTCTCAAAGATCTCACACAGCACAGACCACCAAGACTTAAGGAGTCAGAAAAAAATTTCCTTGAGGAATCCAAAGAAATAAAAAGGACTTCCTGATTCTTCCTGTAATTCCTCTTCTTTTAGTTGTCATATGGAGTTTGATTTCCACATTTTACACAAAAAGGAAAACAGCACTATAACTACTTCTTGTATACTATTTTCCTATTCTAATAACTTACCTCCCACACAAACACTGGATGGTTCCAAGTGTAATACCTCTGTGCATGACTGTTCCAAGATCTATTGGAGAGAAAATATATAGAGAGGATTATGATTTCTGAAGGCAACATTAGCTGAGACCATATCAAATAGTAAAAGAAGGAATAATACACCTGCTTTTCTTAAATCAATGTGTACACTCAGAAAATATTGCAAGTGGGTGTCAGAGTAACAGTTTCATCAACAAAAAGGCCTGATCTTGCAAACTTAGACACCTACATAATCCATACATTTTTCTAAAGGTTTTTAGAATCTGAGTTAACACGTTACCTTGGGACTCTAGTCAAAAAAAATAGTAATGTTTGTTTTTAGCCTTGAAATTTCTGTATGACCTCCTAACCTAGCTTCATCAGGAATCCAGGCCTATGGTATAAACTAATAGCTATATACAAAAAGACCTGATCCAAAACTCACTGAAGTCAACAGAAGCCTTTCAGTGAGCCTCAGAGCAAGCTCGAAGCACATATTCCAAGTTTTGGCACCCTTTTCTGTGTGGAGCAGAGCAGGAATTCACAGCATTTTCACGCATACTGGATTTGGTGGAGGCTTTTCCATTTCACTTGAACTACACAGCCACTCATACATGAACCACTCATGTCATGTTCTACCAATGGTGAAGGAGAAGATATTCTTTCTGTCTATTACCATTAAGCTTAGGAGATAGGAGGCAGGAGACTAGTGGTTTTGGGCTCAAAACCCTTTTTATCGAGCAAAGCTTCAGACATTATCTTACAAACAAGTCAAGTAATATTTCCCCATTTTACAAATATGTGAATTTACCAGGCTACAAAAGGTCAGCAAAACAGAGCCAGAAATAGAATGCACATCTTTACTACAGCACATCCCAGTTTTATCCACTCAACCACACTGCCTTCATAATGAAGGTATCAAATATTTTGGCTAGCCTGAATGCAACCACTGATCTAAACACTCCCAGAAACAGGTATGGCTGTGTCTAGACAAAATGAGGGGCATGTGTGCACAACACTTTAAAGCAGGTTAAATGCAGCTCTACAGGAATCCCGTGCAGGCAGCCTGGCAAGGCAGGCTCCACCCAAGGGAAAAAAAAAAAAGGGGTGAGCTTGATCCTCCCCACCCCTAACTAACACAGTTGGTTCAATAAAATATATCACTTCAATTAACTGGATTACTTGCCAGCTTATAATGGATCCTGGGAAGGTCAGGGCAATGATTCAGGAACATTTTCAACTGTGTTCAACTTTGGCCTAACTCTATTCCCATTAGAGTTAATAAGATTATTACCAAAATCATGAGCAAGAGCAGACTGAGGCAAATATAGCACACTTTTCTAATTCCCACTGTATACCAGTTTGTGAAAATTAATGTATTTTTGGGCTGGTGAGCTTGTTTGTGTGCTTTGTATGGATTAAGGGATGCAAATTTCTCATCAACCTTTCCACCTGTTAATTATTTCTCTTATTGCTCCACCCCGTGTGCTGCTGCTTTCTATTCCTGCATCTCCAGGTCCACGACAAACAGTGACAATTACAACATTGTTCATGTGCCGATTTCCTTTGTTCTTAAAAGCAAACCAAAACAAACCCCATAAAGAGCAGAAAAGATACGGCTTAACATTACTTATCACTTAACGTGAACAAAAATGAGCTCTGTAAAGAGTTTAAGGTTAAATTCATCCCTTTGACACCAAGAATACCACAATTCCAGGAGCAAGTCTTGGAAAAAGTGACATCAAGTATGAAAAGTGTTTTGGGTTTGGTTTTTTTTCCAAAACTGCTATTAAAAATAACAATTGCCTTGATACAAACTTTCCGTATTTTAAACTATTTTCATCCTTGACTTGGCATGAGAAAGCTTCACAAGATCTCCAAAACATCTTGGAAAAGACGAGGGTCTGGACCTTTGTGGTTTCCATCTGGATTACTTAGCTTATAAAAGTGAGCTCACTGATAAAACTTACACGATTCATTTTGGCTTGCAAAACAGAGATATTTAACTTTGCCCTTCTATAAGATCCAAAATACTTTCTTCCCAATACTCAAACATCTCCAAAACCCAATGGCCTGTGTTAAGGAAAGATGCAGTAGAACCCATTCAGTTAGGTTTGGGCACCCCTTGTGAAGACGAGGATTTGCAAATGTGAGAGAGTCTGCAAAGAAAAGCTGAAGCCAACAGCTGCACAGGACTATTGAGGTGCTTCAGCTAACTCCTACACTTATCTCAAAGGACACTATTTTTCCAATGAACTATGAAGGAGCATGGCTACAGCAATAGCTGAATGGTTCATCCTTAATCCATCAACCTGCTACAAATGTAACAGGTGCAAACTACCCAGGTGCAAATGACCGAGATTCTACTGTAACATTACAGAAATCCATCTTTTCCTCTAAAAGCCACCATTCTCCTCCTTGAAGCTCCTTCTGTATGTCAACAACCATTTTTCAAAACACCACACAGAGCACAGAAAAGCAAAAGAAAAAAGAAATACTCAGTGATCATGCAAAACTAGTATTCTTAGGAACAGATTTCTCACTCGGTTGTCTTTCTTAAGAAATAAGTTTCATCTTGCTTTAGTTCTCTAATTTTACCAGAAAACTGGGTGATCCATCAAAGCCATCCTTAAAAACAGGACTAATTTTCCATCAGCTACTGAATGGAGATAACAAATACTGTCCATGCTATGCATCAGCACATAATGCCAGAGTTCAGAGGCTTTTCTCAGAAGGGTAAGGCACTTGGGACCATCATGGGCAAATGAGAACAGTTTCACAGACAGGAAGTTACAGCCATTCTGTCACCCTTGAGAGATGCAACATATTTTCTACTTTAAAAGATGTACTGGTGCTTCTTATGCTCATTACCTCTCCCCTCTCCTTACCTCCCAACTTTTTTTTTTTTTTTTTTACATTCTTATCTCCGTCTTGATTGTATGTCAAGGTATCTCTCTGGTGTCCCACGTACTGTTAGCTGTGCATTTAGGACCTGATCCAAAGCCCATTAATTCCCATCAACTTCAGCAGGTTATGAATCAAGGCTTTTGCAAAATAAATCCTCCTCTGCCATGCCAGAAATTACAGAAAGCCAGAACCTGATGTACCCCTCAGCCACATGCAATAACTATGAAAATCTCATGAACAGCTGATCTATGCTGGCTTTGCTACCTCTAAATTCCTCTGGAACCAAAGAGCGCACCATTTGAACATGTGCCCAGGACTGCAGCACTTTGAGCTGGGTCAGAGCAGCCCCAGTTGGAAGGGCCCTAGCCTGCTGGGGCAGCACTTTGAACTGGGTCAGCCTGCTAGCCTGGGGATGCTCTGACCCAGCTCAATGTGCTGCAGAAGGGCTGGCTGGGGTCCAAGAGTGCTCTAGTGCAGGGCTAGCCAGCAGACACCTCCGCACTGAAGCACTTTCATGCACTCTCATGCGCAGCCAGCCATGGCACTGTCTACATGTGTGCTGTTGCACACAAAAAAAATTCTGCAGCAGGATAGTACTTGTATTTACAAGTACTACTCTGCTGCAGTTAGTTTCCTGCAATCTAATAGGGCTGCACATATAGATGCAAGACATTTACTGTGGAGCTAATCAGTGTTCTCTGCATAAATGTCTCATGAAGACATGGCCAGTGTCTGCCTATTTCTGTTCCAACAAAAAAAACAAGCTACCCCACTTATGACAGACACCCTAATTTTGGAGGACTTATTTGAAGGGGGAAAGAAGTACGTAGCATGCAGGATAAATATGGTAAGTGACTGAAACATACGTGTGCCTTTTCTGCATACTGTTTCAGTGACTGAAAAAGAGCTAAATAAATCAGCTTGTGAATAATTTCAGACTTTTTTTCCTCTCCTTTTTTAAAATCTAACTTTAAATGCACTTGTAGTGAAAACCTGGGCCTGATAAAAAGTGCAGTATGGCAACAAATCTGCCATGGTAATGTTAAAAGGCAGTCTGTAGCTCTGGGTTCCATTTTTCTGTGGGTCAGGACTACCAGGGAGAATGATCTGGCACTGCAAATCAGCTGAAGCACCTCAGCAGTCATTACTGAGAAAAACCTACTTCATGCAAGTTGAAATAATTACTATATAAGGCCATCCTGGAATACGACAGTTAAGTATACTGCTGACATATAATAAATTCAAACTTGATTGTAAACTTACTTGGTAAAACAGCATGCAAGGGAAAGATTCAAGGAGATGATGTTATCTATTTTATTTCCAGTGTTTCAAGCCAAACAGAGGGGGCTGTTCTGCCAAGCACAAAAACGCTTCCCTTCCAGGAGTTTCCCTGGCTGCCAACTGCCCCAGAAACACATATTTGAAGGGCAGAATCTACTGAAGACTGACTGCTCCCTTCAGCCTCTCTTGTTCAGACCCTTTGTCTTCGGTGGAAAAAACAGTGAAGTAACAATGGTGAGTTCCACCAGGCACCAAAGGGAGAAGTAAACATGGCCTGCAGGCTCAGGTTTTTGGTTTGTTTTTTTTAATTTTGTGTCTCTGGCCAAATCAGTTCTGAATTCTATCAACTGAATATAACTCAATTGTTCAAGTGTGTGTGGTGCTACCACTGACAAGTATCCTACCTCCCAGATTCTTCAGCCTGGGGCTTGAGATACTCCCAAACCCATGGCAGGCATTCTACTGGAGGACCCAAGCCCAGAGGCCTTGGAGTTCAGATGCCCTCTAGTCTCTCCTGTCCTGAGCCAAAGGGCCAAAGGAGAAAGCTAGAGGAAAAGTCCAAGAACAATCACTCATTACCATAAATTGTGTAGTTGAGATCCTCACATTGGAGGTATTATAGACTCTCACATGGATGAGTCTGCCCACAGTGCAAGGGACAGGCCTTCACTCTCTAACTACACCGAGTCATTCAAGGTTGGGAAGAAGGGTACCTCCCCTGCCAGGCAAGCAAAACCACCTGTGCCAAAACCATCATCATGGTATCTCCCTTGCCAAGTATACATGCTCAGTTACTCCAGCCAGTATATATGGAAATGAGCTTCCATCTGCTCATCAAAATGGAGGGGACTAGGGGGGCTGCAAATACCAGAACTGGGACACTGTGAGCCATGCTTCATATAACACATGGGCGACTGGTGCCACCTTAGGTGGGGGGGAAGAGGGGGAGCATGTGCCCCCCCACAGACCAGTCAGCAACCGGGGGGGCCCCCGCAGCCAATCTCACTGACCGGGGGGGTCCCCCCCATGGCCGATCGTGCCGCATGGAAGCAGTCACCGCACTCCCAGAAGTGGCCGCGATGCTCCCACTCCCTGGTCAGTGCTCTCGGAGGGGGCACCAGCGCGCCTGCCTGCCCCCCTTGCCCATCACCTAAGCAGGGAACATGGCCTGTCAGGGGATGCACCAGCACTCTCAGGGGGTGCACGTGCACCCCCTACACATTGCCACTGACCTAATGTTAGAGAAAATGAAGAACCTTTGTCTCCCTCAGCAAACTTGTTCATTTTCCCCTGTGCATAACTCAAGGGCTCTTTTTCCTAATATATAACTGTCACGCAAGCCAGAGGGCTATGAAGCAGTTGTAGTTAAAGTCAGAATCAGGTCTTCGTAAGAAAATTGTGAGAAATTTTAAAAAAATAATTGCCATTTGTCTGGTGTTGAGGAATAGAAAACTTTCTTTAAACAAGTGGGCATCTTAACTCAATTTCCACATAATTCAATCTTCAGTTTTGAAAACAAATACATTTTCTAAAGTCTTAGACCTGGAAGATAACTTCCTACCTTTTCTGAATCTGAAAACTGAAACAATACTTTTATATGTTACTTTCATGTGTAATCCAACCAGCCACCCAATAAAATTAACCAGACCCTAGTCAGCATCATGCTGCTACAGGGAGTTTTAAGTCAAAACCAGAATCCTACCAGTTTCACTTTACTGCAGCATGAAAAAGCAATAAGCAGCATCCCATTAAAGTAAAGAAGCTATTCATGACACAGAAGGACCCAAACATGGGGGCTGAAAGAGAGATACTACCAAAGTTACTCAAATACAAAATGATCCTAAATATAAGATGACCTCCCAATAATGAGATTCTATAAAGTCAATGGGAGTTAATAATTAGATTCTATAAAGTTTATAAATTTGATATAATTATCCAAGTATAGAATCTAATTATTGGAGGTTTACCTTGAATTTATCCCCCTCCCATTGCTACAGAAGGAAAAATAAATCTGAGGAGGTCAGGTAGTCCCCTTGCCTTCTGATTCCCTAGGTTGTCCTGCCTACAGTCCTCCCACCCCCTACCCCCAACTTCTTCTTCTTGCAGCCCCTTCCCCCTGCCTTTACTCCCCCTGCTCTCCCTCAGCACATTGAAATCACAGGCAAACTTGAAAACACTGATTTTGCAATAAACATTCCTGGACCCATAGATTTGATTCATCCAGAATTGAAGCATGTTACCTTTTTTTGAAACTGCAGCAAGTTTTAGCACAGGTACTCCATAAACACACGTTTAAGCAGCACTTTCATACCAACTTATAGAGAGTACAAATTATGTATGATATTAGCCCAAAGCCAAAAGACTCATGATTTATGATTTACCATATTGATCATTGGGCCGGGCCCCAGCACAGTCAACAGCATTTTAAGCCATGGTGACCCCACAGCTCAGCATGTGTGTGTAGTCCAGATACGCCCCCCACCCCCCTGTGCCAATTAGCACATTAGCTAATTAGCAAAGGATCAATGCACTAATTACCCCCACTCATGACTGGAACCAGGTGTTCTTGTCCCAAGTCTTCCAAAAAATGTATATGCAGATGAGGCCCAAGGCAACCTGGCCCAGCTCCACCTCATGGAGGACAGGGCCACACTAATATGCAACGTTTTGAGAGAGGGGGCAACAGAGGGATTCTGGGTGACCTGTTTGGGGTCCTGTTTGATGTTTGCTAGACATTTAAGACCAGTGAAGAAACAGGAATCATTGGAAATGGAAGGAAAGGCACAACTCAACTGTGGGAGTGAAGTGGAGAGTCAAAATGTATTCAATGTACTGGCTCACCATGACTTGAAAAACAGTCAGTACTGAGGAGGACTGAGCACAATGTATCTCAAAAAAAAAAAAAAAAAAAAAAAAAAAAAAAAAAAAAAAAAAAAGAGGTGGTAGAGTCCTATCAGGGACTTGCTTGCTAGGGATGTGTGAAGCAGGCCCTATTCGACTTGGATTTGGCCCAAATTGGGGACAGTGGTTCAATTAGTTGATTCAGATCACTGTCCCCAATTTGATTCAGCCAAATCTGAAGATTCAATGCCGATTCAGAGAATCAGCAATTCAGACATAGACACAGCTTTAAATGTTTTTTCTACATACCTCGAGGTACCAGCGCAGCTTGTGAACACTGTGATGCCGGGGCGCATGGAGCGTCCCACAAAAGCGCAGTGGGCTCCCCACTGTGCTCAGTAGCGTACCCGGATGTGGACCACAAGCACTTCCGGTCCAGTTCCGGGTCTGCTGGGGAGTGCGCAAGGGGCCCCCCTGCACTTCCCCAGCTCAGGGGGACCACAGGTACTCCCCATCCCAGACCCAGGAGGCACCAGTCTCTAAGCCGGGAGGGCACGGGGGAAGGGGATGGGAGGGGAGGGGGGCCCCGTGCACTCCCCGGTGGACCTCAAAGTGGACTGGAAGTCCTTCTGGTCCTCTTCCAGGTCTGCTGCTGAGCATGGGGGGAGCCCCCTGTGCTTCTGTGGGATGCTCCATGCACCCCAGTATCACAGTGTTCACGAGCCGCCTGCTACCTAGAGGTATGTAGAAAAAACATTTAAAGCTCCGTCTGTCTGAATCGACAAATCTTTCCGAATCTCCCTGAATTGATTCGGAGAGATTAAAGGGTCCTATGATTCAATTCAGAAATTGGAGATTTGGCCACCAAATCAGGCCGAATCTCCACCAGATCGAATCGGGGACCAAAGATTCGCACGGCCCTAATAGTCATACTCAGTGTTGGCTAAATGTAATCAACTTTGTAGCTGGTTTCCATTACTGAGCACATGCTACTTTTGGCAGCAATTTAATGATAGACAATGTATTGAATGAGGTTGCCTTGTATGCAAATATAAGATAAGGAGCTTTTTCCCTCCCTCCCCATGTTGACTGGGTGGAAAAACCTCATCTTGTATCTGAGTAAATATGGTATTCAAAAAGAAGCCTTTTATTACTGCTACCTTACCAGCAAACAGCATCAATGCATCACAAGTTCAGTATAAAGGGACACACAGCAGAGCTTCTGAGTGCAAGCTGAAAGCAACCAAACCCTTGGAACTCTCAGGAAATTGTAACTTATGGCCATTAAGTGAATGGATAATCTACAGCTAATTTTCATACTCAGAAGCATTTATTAGTTATGAGAGCCAAATACTTGAGGGTTCAGACAGACTGTTTCCTAAAGTAAAGATGCACAATATATCCTATGGGCAGATGAGAGCAACTTCATCCCTGGTGTAATGCCACCAACATTAACAACTCTCCATTAAGACTGAATATAGCTAAAGACTTCTTTGTTTAGGAAAATAATATGTAGAATAGCTGCTGAGCACATACTCTGTGGTACTAGAATGGCTCAATTCACTTTTGCCTCTGAGTTGGCTATCAAAATACTTATTCACACACTTGATTTTAAGCATACGGAGCAATCCTAGCAACTTCAGGGAAGCTTAAAGCTAAGCACACACTGGAGAGCCTTGCTGGATATGGACCTTAACCATAGCCCTATTGCAAAGATTAGGTTCAAATTCAGTTCACCACAGCAATGCAATACTTGGAATTACTCAACTTCTAGAGGCAGTGTCCTTCATACATGTCTCTCCATAATCTTTCTAATATCAGGATAAGCCTGTTGGATTTGGCTTTACTAACTCATTAATACATGGCTCTTTATAATCAAGCTCGTTTTGAACTATAACACATTGTCTAGCTTTTGACCTCTCACTTTAAACACTTTTTGTTTCAGTTTCAGAAAGTCGCAATCCTATTTGCTTTCTGTTAGTGCCACAGTCCATCATTTATTCATGCAGCTGAAACTGCTTAAGGGAACAAGTCATAGGGGGTATGTACAGGAGTTGTTCACATATTTCAGGAACATCTGAAACTCACTGAAAATTTAGAAGTAGATGTTATTAAAAGTATCAGGAAAAAAGCCCCAGCAACTATATTAGTTCCTGCATTTGGGGCCAGTTTCCATTTACTTTTTATCCAAGCTGACTCTACATGATTATTAGGAATGCATGTCTGTGATGTGTATCTTCTAACACTTTCTGCCAGAATGCTTCCTTTCTGTAAGCTCATGTAAACTTCACTGCACACTTCATAAAGTATCAGAATAGTTAGACATGTTATCTAATTTATACAAGATTTAATTCAATTAAAAGTATATTACATAAATACTGCGTGTGTCTACATGTGCAATTAATACACAGTAAGGCTACTGCACAGTAAAATAAGGCACAGTAAACTGTGCCCAGGAACGTATCTACATGTGAACCCTACTGGGTGCCGATTTGCTCTCAAAGGCAGCAGCCTGGTCCAGGGCTGCTCCTGCTCTGCTCCCCCTGGACCATCCAGGGAGAGCTCTGGGCTCCCCCAGGTGTGAGCCAGCAGGCTGACGGGGCATGAGCCAGTCCCAATGTATACAGAGCTGGGAGAGTTGTACCAGCTGCAGGGGCTGGGAGAGCTGTGTGGCTGCAGGGTAGATTAGTCTACTGCTCAGTAAAGCATCTCATGTATACACTCCCACTCTCAGTTTCTGACCCTAGACACTGAACCCAAAGAAGTCAAAAGCTAAGTAAATTAAAAAAAAAAAATTCACGTTATGTTAAAAACATTTAAACTGAAAAAACTATACACCTACACTAATAATCACACTCACATTTGCATAAAAAGCAGCTATCCTTGCAATGAACTACCAAAAAAAAAAAAAAAGCAGGTGCAGCTTAAGTTGCACGGTAAATTAAAGATGGCCCTTGTGTCTAGCCTCTCTGAACATCCCTCTCAGCTACTTCTGATTTTGCTACTGTGGCCTCATTTCCATCTTGTCATACATTTTGCCCTTTTTGTGCAAATGTTTTTGCCTCAGGACCCCTGGGTGTCAACGACAACCTTCTAGTTGCCTCATCAGCTCTCTAGACCCAATTCTGTTTTGAAAAGAGTATAAAATCAAGAATAATTCCACTGGCATCCACGGACAATGTTACACTGGTCTAAGGTATATGGGAACTAGGACCATTTTTTTTTCCCTTTTCAAATCCTAGCCAAATACCTCATTTTTCATAGTTGCCAATCCCTCAACACTTTCTTCCCCTATTATTATTTCAGAATAAAACTATATACTCTATAGTAGCTTTACAAGCATGCTGGATACAATTCAGATATAAAATTAATGTAACTGAATTGGATGGTATTTCATACAGACATAAAAACATTTTTCCCTTCCCATATTTCAGTGCAGAGGCCTTATGAAAACAATACATACTAGTAATGACTTGTGATCGACATAACTGTACATTGTCAATTAGCAAAATATGTTAAGTGTCAATTCATCTCCTGGCATCATTCGATTTTGCTTAGCCCTAGTATGCAGTTCAAAAGTTTTTGGCAGTAGTTAATACCATCAATCATAACTCTCTCAGCATCTGTTCCTCCCACAGAACTGTACTCAGGATTCAGGAGTCTGGGCAGGTCATCATTAGCACAGCTGGATTCTCTTCAGAACAGCTGTATAAATGTTCAAGTCTACTTAATATTATGAAAACAGTAAATAGGGTGAGAATTGAAAATATCTGTTTCCTGAGAGAGGAACAGAATTATAGATTATTGGAGATTTTAATCAAATGGAGCATATCAACATTTTGAACAATACAGGATTTTCAGTGGGTGTTACTCACAACAGATTTATTTCTAATGTACATTTTCATTTGTCTTCATTATTGCTGATTGGAAAGTGGAAGCAGTTCCCAAGGGAGATGGGCCTTGACTCCTTTCTGAAGGAGCCAAAGACATACCAAGGAATACTGCAACTTTACTAAGGCATTGTAAGTAAAGTTACATTACTGCAAAAATGTTCACTATCCGTTTCTAAAGAAAAAGAAAATTTAGAAATTATTAAAAAGGACTTAAATACTTCTAAACTACAAAATGGTAAAACATGCAATAGTGATACTGATGCTGCTGTATGCTAAATTTCACTGAAAGCAAGTGTAGCAGTCAGAGTATGGAAATGTATTTACAGCAATAGTAACTCCTGTTCACTGCACTAAGCATTTGGGAACCTGCAGCACTACTTGGTTATATGCTGCTTGCCAGTCCCATGTACATTCACCAAAATGTGTGTCCAGCACAATTCTAAACCCTCCCCCATAAAAAAAAAATCCTCAACCTCCTCTCCCTACCAAAGAAACACCTGAAGCACCTGCATTTTAGTAAAACGGGATTTCAAAAAGTGGTCAATGTAAGAAAATTCACAAATGCAGTGAATATTATGTTCCAAAGGGATGCTATCAACACAACAGGGGGCCAAATACTGCAATGTTAGTACATTCATACAACTGAAAGCAGATCCACAAACCGTGACAGAACACAAACAAAACAAAACAAAACAAAAACTATTACAAGGGTTTTTATCCTGTTCATAATCTCATACACAAAAGCAAAGAAGCACAGAGCTCGAATGCAACTCTTTTCCTAACCTACCATGCAAAGCATATATTGTATAAACAAAGATAATTCATGCTGGTAATCGACTAAATCACAAATTGAGTTTTCATGCGTCAAAGGGTACATCACACCCTTCGGGGGGGGGAAGGATACACATTTTAATTCCAAATAGAGCATAGAATAAGCCACACAAAAAGGAGATGGGGGCAAATCTATAGTTCAATCCATTTGAAAAAATGCACAAGGCAGGTCAGTGCTACAAAGGTAGCAGATAATCCTTGCATGATCCTGAAGCCACTGTGGGTTGGGCAGGTGCTGTAGAACAAGCTAACTGCTTAAAGTTACATTGACTCCCCAAAGGCCAAAATGACAATTGGAGAGTGGTAGGACACAGGGAAGCCTCCATACCCTTCCTTTGCTCCACTCATATCCCATATCTTGGCAAGCTAGAAAGCTCATGAACACAGGACTTGAAGGGGCATCCTGGCTCTTGAACCTTGTCCTTTGCATTCACAAGCAGCCACTACCAAAAATTTTGAAACATTATCTACTCCAGGAGTCAGTAACCTATGGCATGTGGGCCAGATCCAGCCTGTGGAACCTTTGGATCCAAACTGCAGACATGGGTCTTTGGCAAAATTTGGTGGGGGGGAAGGGTACGCTGACTGTGGGCACTCCAATAGGCCATGGGGGTGGGAAGTGGAAAAGCAGTAGTGGTGGCAGGATCCTAGTACCCTCCAACCCATCCACCTTCGGACAACCGGGAGGGTCTTTTCTGTCCGCAGCTACAAAATGTTGCTTACCCAAATCTACTCTAAACCTTCAAACACTATAACCATAAAGCATAAAACCACAAACAGCAAAAACGCCCTATAATATGCTACAAGTAAAAAGCAGGACAGACAAGTGAACTGTTAATGACCTGCCACTGCAATGGCAGGTAAGTCACTGGACAATATGGGCTCAGATGATCATGCCCCATGCTACACAGGAAGTTAACCGCCTCTCCCTGCAGTCCTTAGAAATGCGACTTGTGGGTAAAATTCCTTCATGATCCCAAATTTAGGAACTGGTTTGACCCTGAAGGTTGGTGTAGGAGTAACAGCATCAGTTTTACACCACAGGAGGATCCACCGGTAGCTGGCTGCATTGAATCTATATGAGCTGCCTGGTTTTATTGGCAGTGCAGCACTGAGCCACTACACTGTACCCCAGAACCTGTCCTGCAGTTTAAAAACAGAAATTATAACTGCTACTACTACCTTTCTCCAGCACCTCATCCTCTGCTAAAGCATTTGGTTACGAGAATGCTGTTAAATAAATATCTTCTGAGCTTCTGCTCAGCTATGACCTACAAGGTCTCCAAAAGAATTACGAAGTATTGTATTGCATTTGTTTTAAGCTCTTTTCCAGCTATGCCATGTTCTCCAACAGTCTGACCAGCTAGAGTGCCTCAAGCCAAACCATATTCGAGGTTTTGCATGATTCTACAATGGTTCTATAATGACTAAGTCTCCTCCTCACTGGTTGGTTGATTAG
The DNA here is from genome assembly GCF_000455745.1 of Alligator sinensis. Lineage (NCBI taxonomy): Eukaryota > Metazoa > Chordata > Crocodylia > Alligatoridae > Alligator > Alligator sinensis. The sequence continues at coordinate 1,216,483 of NW_005842234.1, forward strand.
GATCATGTTTAAACCATTGTCATGTGGTATTTTTGAGTCACCAAAAGTCCCATCAACAGCTTTTTTTTTCTTTTTCTTCAAACTAACTTAAATGATATTTCCTCCCACAACTCTTAAGCTGGTAAGAAGGAAAGAAAATTTAAAATAAGGGAAAGGTGTTATAAAATGGGACAAAAATGTAATATGCTACCCTTTTCCCTTAGAGACCTGGACTTTGCAAGGACTTGTATAGAGATTTTTACACTTGGACTTTTCAAAGAATCATAGAAAATTAGGTTAAAAAGGGACCTGAGAAGGTCACGTAGTCCAACCCCCTACTCAAAACAGGACCATCCCCAGCTAAATCATCCCAGCCAAGGCTTTTTCTAGCTGAGTCTTAAAAACCACCAAGGATCACTAGATCTGCAAAGAAAAATATATATTCTTATATAATAAATGGCTTCGTTTGTCTGTCTGTCCATAATACTCTTGGAGCACTCTGATTGGTTAGTGAAACAACCATTCAGAGTGTGGAGCACCATGACAGCTAGGATGGAGGGGATGGAATGGGGGGCTGAGGCCAGCAGTGCTGGCCTTGCTCCCTGCTGTGTCTCTGCCATCATGGCAGTGCTCCACCGCCTCCAAGGAGCAGGAAGGGGGGCAAAGCCAGCAGCACTGGACGTGGCTCAGGGTCCTGGTGGAGGGGGACAGAGGGGACAGCAGGGCAAGCTTCCCTCCCCCATCCTGTGATGCAGCGGTGCGGGGTAATGGGTGGCAGCACTCTGTCCCCGCCCATCCCCTCCCCCCATCATTCTTGATGGGCAATTCACCAGTTCTATTATAAATGCCTTTGCTTTCACAACTTTAATGAGAGTTCCATCTTCTTATGCCGCTGTAACATTTGGCTTCACAGATAAAAATTCAATGTTTAGCAAAATAGCAAATGTATACAGTGGTTTGGTTAACCTAATTTTTCACTCTCCAAACTCATTCACACTCTAGACTTGTAAATGTAAGTATACACTAAATATTGCAGCAAATCCTGTTCCCTAGCCATGATGCCTCTTCTCTATTCGAAGTAAAACTTTATCACCAGAAAGCAAAATATCTGACTCCAAAGTAAAATCTTTGCTTCTTCAGGACAGGTTATTGCCAAGCCAAGACCAGTCTCACTCAAGCTCTACTAAAAATGTGTGTCAAATCCATGGGGTCAATGCAGGATGAAATACTGCACAGCTTCTATGTGGCAGGCAATGATCAGATGTCCACACACTGCTAATGTATGCCCCAGTGTTTCCCATTTTTGCTCAAAGTGTCTTTCCTTTCCAAAGTAGGTAGCAAGTAGCAATCAGACAACATAAGTGCATGACACTAACTGTTAGACATTCAATCTAATTAATTTGAAATGTATCAAGTGCACTCATGGTGAAACAACATTTTGACATTGTGCTCAAGTGAAGCTGTAGAAGAGTAACCACAGAAGTTACATACACCATTGGATCATCTTTTATCTCCTGCCAAACATCTGTACTCTCAAAGGGCACAAAATACTCAATACAATTACAGCTACTTCCTGAGATTATTTTACTGTAGCCTGTAAACAAAAGGGAAGACAAGAAAAAAAAAAACAAAAAACCTGCCATCCCCTTCCCGACCTAAATGAAAAAAAAATCTGAGACATATGGTCTTGCATAAAATCACTAGTGAATGGGAACATAATGCAATCTAAAATGAGTGCAAATATTATAATTATGGAGTGTCTGAGTAATGCCTTATTTGCAATCACCGAGGAGAGCAAACAATAGATTACAAAACTGCACATGCTTATGGCAGGTTTTTTTCCCCTCAGCTTGTAAAACGCCTTACTTATAAAATACTACAAAGGTCAAAAAATAAAAATTAAAAAGTTAGTTAAAACATTAGGAAAAACATTTATAACAATTAGTCAGAAAAATCTAACTTAAGGAAAAAATCACCATTAAGAAAACACTAACTGTAATTCAGAAGTTCATCTAAGCATTTCCTTTTGTTAAAATAGTTTACAGTATCAGTTATATAATGTAACTGATAGCAGTTTAGTAATATCTGACAAGTCAAATTCAAATCATAAGGCGCACACATGCATATACACACAAGTTGGAACCTTGTCAGTTATGTTGCTGGCTGATCAAGCTCCCTGTTCTCGTTGAGACTGTTATATGATTTGTAATAAGTCAGAGGATATCAAATTAAGGGCTGCACAAGACTGAAGGGTAAAGCAGAAAGCATTCTATTCCAGGCCATTGAGTCTCTTTAACAACTACATACAATAATTCCCAAAACTATCTACTCATAGTCTCAATCACATGGAAAAATATAGCACAATGTTAGTTCTAAACCTTACACCAAGTGCAGCTAGAATATTAGACTATCCATATGCATTAGAGAAGAGATTGATATATTCAAAATAATTTTTTTAATGATAACTTGTTGCTTCCCTCTCCCCAGTGTTCAAACATTTAATAGCTTGCTTCCTGGATGCCCACTACATAAGCGAACCATATTTTCCTCCTACAGGAAATGTTCCAATTACAAAGGTTTGTAATTGGTAATCAGCCATTTCTTTAAGTTGATTTTGCTCTTGAAAAATGTTTCAGGACTATGGAACGTCAAGGCTATTCTCTCAGTGGCATGTACTTCACTTTGCTGACCCTTTATAAAAACTGCATTTTTCACTCATCTGTAACCAAGGCAGATAATTTGGGTGTAGCGGGGGAAGCAGGGAGGAAACAATTTAAATGTCCCTGGAGTCAGCGGATAAGTGGACCAGGGAGTGGCATTTCTACAGGGATGTTTGTTTATGTCACCAATCACCACTACCTTGAAAAAAAATCCTCCTTCTACTGGCTGAAATTGATGTTACTCACTTAAATAAACCATCATAACTGTACCAGTACGATGCAACCAGTTTAAACATAAATGATTCTGTGCAGTCTAATGATATGGATTAAATGTAAGAGCTCCTGCAGATTTGCCTTTTATTTCAACCAGCGTTGTGCCAAACCATTTCAACTGTGTCACCTCTTTTGCTACCTATCCCATAGGCTTGGGCATGTCCCTCATTAAGCAACTGATTCCAGGAAGTTTGGAAAGTTGACAAAAGTGGATGTTCAATAATAAATTAAATTCATTTACATGAGTTAAGCCACCAACACTTGATCACAAAAACATTTTAGACTGAAAATGCTTTGCTTGACACACATTTCTAGATGTGTTGAAAGCAAATCTGGTCCAAATGTTGCTTGGAACCCAGATAAAGTGGTTGGAGCACTTTTGCATGTAGGTCAGAGGGGTTTAACAAGTGTTCTAAGGGTTAAACTTGTTCTTAGAAGGCTATGTTTCTCTACCCTACACCAGCTGGGAGTAGACCTAGGGTAGAGCAGACCTAGGGTAGAATAGACCTATTCCCAGCTCTGCCACTGACTTTAACCTAGTCCTTTCATATCTCCATACCTCGTTTCCTTTCCCATCCTTTGTTCATCCTGTCAATAAAGATCATAAGCTGTTTAGGCCCCGATTCTCAGTGTGTTATTTTTTACAGTGCCAATGGGCTATACCACCTCTGATATATCACTGTAATCCATAAGTTAACTAAGAATTATTAAATAAACAATATTTTAGACAACTGTTTTCCTTCAATGTCACCAGCCTAAAATTCACTAAACTGTATTATTATAACTTAATGGTAGAAAATATTTTTGAGAAAAGACTAGGAAGAGCATGGGTGGAAAAAATGCATTCATTAGACATTCTTTGCTATTATTCATATGAAATTGAATTACACACAGGGGTTTTATTGACTGATCTTTGCAGTCAGATCAGGCTTTATCCCCATAATGAATGAGGGTTTTACTGGGAAGAGCTTCTACAATTAAGCAGTAAGATTTTATAGCAGTGCCTGCTAATACCACTTTAGCTAAGAGTCTGTCAGCATGTCCATTATGAACCCAATTTTTAAAAGGACTATAACTTGCCTATAAAATGTTGCTCTAAAAAGAAAAAGTTGGCAAATAAGATCTCTGCCTCAGGAAGCATCTTATTAATATCTTTGAGTGATAGTAAGGATGTTTTAAATATTATATTGTATATATCTGTTTATCAGAACCTTGAAAAATTACCATAAAATGTTACCAGTCCAGGCACAAGACCTAGTCTTGTGTCTTTTACTGTAATTAAGACATTTAAGAAAGAACTAAGGACATTATACCAACCCATCAAATGAGATGTGCACAACTGAATGTAATATAATATTCAAGGTTCAACAGCAGTCGAGATGTATATAGTGCTGTTACCCTCTCGATGCCCCTGCATATACTTGGTGATCCTAGCTTTGCATATTTGTAGTTTATATTTTTAACTGTGGTGTTAATTATGAATTTCTAGTCTATTTTTTGTGTTTTCAAAGAAAGCTACAATTTATTCTGATGGAATTATTTTTCCCCTACTTAATAAACACAGTAAAGTAAGAAACTTGGAATCTGCACACATTTAGATAAAAGTTATGTAGTGCAACTGCCCTATTTGTAAGATTTGACAATCATATTACTTTTAAATGTGCGTTTTCTCTCCTTTCTTGCATGAAAGGTCCAGAATGATTCTACAGAGAAAACCGTAAAAAAGACTGTGCATAAAATAAACAAAAAAAAGAAAGAAAAAGATTTCCATCTCTGCTCTCACTCAGTTTTCATGTTCTTAGTTACTGTAACTAACAAGAGAAGGTAAAACATTTCAGACAGAGGTATCTTTATGCTGGTTTAAGTGCCTGGTATATATCAACTTCCTGTTATCTTATCTAATAAGTGTGTGGGGTTGTTTTAAACATGAAATATTTTTTCACTTCCTATATCATGCACTAACCCATTTTAATATGGAAGCTGAGTGATGTTTATCTATAACTGACCACATACATTAAATACAGTAATTAAAGAGGAATCCACATTTTAAAATAAGTGGTACTTTTTAAAATACATGTAATTCCAATTCTAACCCTCTATTAAAGCCAGGCAAAGTCCACTGGTTGCAACGAAAACGATAGGAGTTTTAATCTGTACCCTGATGACAGAATTGTGATCCTTTTCATTGATTTTGTTTTCAAGACACTGCACATTCAAGCTACATGCTTAACTGTACAAAACATGCATAATGAAACACTACAGAAGCAGGCAAAATGCAAAATCTGAGCCTCTTTGGAACAGGGTTACAGTGATGCAAAGTTTGGAATGCAGCTTTCCAATCATATGAACTACAGAAAGCTCAAGGGACTACTGATCCATGTACACCAAAGCAACGTAGATGGCTGTCTTCTTGTTGGTCCCCTTCTTGTCCAGGGTGAAAATGACTGCAAAGCAGTAAAGCAGTAGAGTGGAATCTATGGACAACACATATGCTACGCACAAGAAAAGAGAGATCCTTGCAGCAGTTAATGGTGTTAGCAAACTGGTTTGATGTGCAAGTGCGTATCTACGGTGGAGTCAACCAGAAAGGACATTTCCAAGAGTACCTATTCCCCTGCTTGCTCCAAAAAACATGCTCTCTCTCAGTGTTATGGAAACACAGCTCATGAACTTCTCTATGAACACCAGAACTTGGGAGATGGATTCAAAGGGAAGCAGTGTCTGGCTCCCAAGTCTGTGCTGTAATCTCTAGAGCCTGCTGTTGCTTCTCACTAGACTCTGCATCAGCAAGCGTGTTTAATGCAGAAACAACAGACAGTGTTACAAGTTTCAGTTGTGGACAGAACAGGAAAGCTCAGTTCCTCTTTTAGAACAAGCTTGATTTTTAGACTATGTCATGAAAAAGTTTTACTTGTCATTCAGATTTGATCTAGATCAGAGGTGCTCAATCTATACAGCCTGAGGACTGCATATGCACCTTAAAGTGACTGGATCCAGTCTGTGGCATGGGGTGGGGGGTGGAATCAGTAGCAAGTAGATCAGCCTTTCCCTGCCCTGCACCATGCCATTGATCTCCTCCGCAGCCCTTCCTACTCTCTCCCTCTCCTCCCGCTGACATGGGCAGCTATCTTCCTCTCCCTTTCTCCCTTCCATGTCCTATACCCCAGGGAAGTGGTGGTCCATGATGCAGTCAGGTCCCAAGCTTCCGGCCTACTGCTCTTGAGCTCCACAGATGGAAAGTATTTAGGGTCTCAGAACCATCTATTTTAATGGAAATGAGGAGCCCAAAAAAAACCTTCCAAAAAGATCTCAGAATATGATGGCTCTCTTTAAAAAGTGTTCTGTGCTCTAAATTCTCTGTATAGTCAGCCAGAGCTTAGCATTTCACAAGGGGTGCTCAGCAGCTTGCTAAACAGTCACTAGAACAGTGAACTAATTATTACTCTAAATTATGTCACAAAATGGTGTTTTATTAGAAGAAAACTCTTAATTTTACCTATGCACATTAAAAAAGCAGGATTCCATCTCTTCACACGGTGCCAAAATCTCACACTGTGAAAGAAATTAGATGCTCTAAAGCCCTTGTTTTTCTGACTGCCACTGTACTCATTCCGCTTGCTCATGAAGCCATGTTTCCACATAATTATCAGCCAGACTAAATCAGTAAACCATTCCTGATAGGATAACTAACTTGCCTTCAGCATTTTTCTTTTAAGCTACTAGACTTTCTGCTGAGAGATTTATTCATTCTGACAACTCTGTTCATTTAATACTTTGTAAAGTTGGATATTAACAGTGCCAGAAAGGCTAACAGAACTTTGTAAGGGAGTTATCACTGAACAGAAACATACAAAAATAAAATACATTGTTTTCTTCAAATGAAGCATATCATTCAAAAGAAATTCAGCAGAGGCAAATACATATATGGCCACATCTTTACTAACTATATAAAGAGTTCTGCTTGGATAAGGAACATCTCCAAACTAAGTAAGGACTGCAGAATTTGGGTTATGATTTTTTCTATATATTGGTCCCCAACTTCACTAAAATTCCTGACCATCATTCTCAGTAACTGCATGTGGGGGTCACTGAATCTCAGCAGTATTCCTGCCCAGAGCAGGGAGGGGTCAGACTTGATCTTTCGAGGTCCCTTCAAGCCCTTAATTTCTAGATTTTTAGCACAGAATCATAATGGTATTCAAACAACTGTTAAGTCCTCAAACACCTGAGAACAAAGTAAGAGCTTAATGTTCTAAACTGTGCTTTGGTTTTCATTGATAAGTAAAAGATTAAGAGAAGGCCATATAGATTTACAACTCTCAACAAGTACGAAACACATCAGGCAACATACCTTACAGCAGAGAGCACTGCAGAGGCCAAAATAATCATAATCAGGTGTTCAAAAGTGTTCATCAACTAGTAGCTCTGATGAAAAACAACCTCATCCCCATTTAAGTGATTTTTTTAAAGTAAAAATATTTCCAAAAAACCTATTCAACAATACTTCTAGAAAGAAAGTTCAACAATTATTTCTTTGGTATCATCATCATAGCCAACCCCAATTATTTTCATAGCAATACCCCAGATGTGTGATAGTAGATCATTTATTCTGAAATTTGGTCTTCTCTCTTTTTTCTGACTGTACATATTTTCAAGAGAGGAAGACAGGATGCCAACGGATCATGCAGCTTACATCTCAAAGCATTTGAAGCCTGGAAATTATTAGAGCCAATGTGGCACTTCAGGATTTTAAGGGGAAAAAATTAAAACTCTAAAACCTTGCCATCACCAAATCCCCAATCCTTTTTTTTTTCTTTATTTACCTGCAAAAACATAACTGAATTAGCTAAGATGGCAAATTCATTTGAATGATGTGTTTCACAGTTGTAGTGAGCAGCAAATAGCTACAGCCGTCTCTTAATCTTTTATTTATTGATGTAAATATTTCACAGGGACTCAATAGCCTCAATACCAGTCTATTTATGGAAAGAAATATGCAATAAGCTAAATCTTGAAATATTTGTTCACACTGAAGTCAGAATTAAAATCTACACAATTCAAGAGCTCAGTTACAGTTTAAAGGAGCAGTCAATCTGTTTAAGCTCCAGAATAGATCTTTCTTAAAAAGTAAAAAGTTTTCCATAAAAACAGCGGGGGGGAGGAGGGAGGCGGCGATTTTCTTACAAGACCAAACACAGCTTGGATCTTGACAGCAATTTAGTATTGACCTCCCTTGGATATTTTGAAGAATCTGGCCCTGAAAAACTAAGGACTAAATTCCTCTGGGTTTACATGAGCTGCTGGCCAAGAGAGAGGACCCAGCAGGGGTTGAAAACTCTTGGGTGGAAAATGATGCCAAGAAAGTCAGTCAAAGGGGCTACCAGCTGCAAATGCAACCTCAAATAATTTTTTCTATTTGCCAAAGAAAGGTTGTGGCCATGGCTGCTAGGAGACGTGCCGATGATCTGTACATCCTAACTGCACCGACTGTAAGCTGAACTCCTAAGGGGAACCCAAAAAACCCCTATCCCTGTCTTTTTTTGTTTTGTTTTTTATATTTATATATATATACACATACACACACACACACACACGTACCAGAGCTGAAGGAGAAAATGATGGAAGCACCACCTGTTGTCCCTCATGGCTGAACTCCTGGGGCACAGCAGCTTTTCTGGCACAGAAAAATGCACACTGAGGCTCCCTGCACCCAAAGCTCTGACTCTTACCACATTTTTACATGCTGGGATTCTTGGAAACCCAACAATCTAAGCAATTAGGGCCAAATCTCACCTTAGCTCCAATGACTTCAAAGGGGCTATATGACATTACACCGGCAAAACAACTGGCCGCAAATGCTTTAAAAACATACAGTACATGGAAAAAAGGCATTGTCCTAGGCTTTGCCACACAGTACTTGCTCTCTCTGAAGGAAAATAAATGAGGGGGTCTGCCTGAACATGGCAACTGGCTGTCTCTAGAACATACAAAGAGTCTTCTGAAATGAAAATATGTTAAACAGGGAGTAATTTCCATGGACAAAACCCATCATTCAAGGGAGAAGAAGTGATAGGTCCTTGATTTCATATTCATCCAGTTATAAGTGGAGCCCTTTGTTAAAAAAAATAAAAGGGGGCAGGGGCGGAAATAAATAGAAGTGGGATCTGTCTTGGGAATAGGATTTCATTCTGCAGTGTATTTATAACCTTACATTTGACATTCAATTTGTACTGCTTTTCCTTCATGAATATAACAGCTGCATTAAACAGCATATGGAGCTTAAAGCATTTAAGGCAGCGGTATTCTAACAATTATCCCAAACACATAACATTTACTCTAAATCAAACAAGTAAATTGGTTCCATAGAAGTGAAAATGTCTACTTGACAGAAGCAGCTAAAATATACAGTCAAGCCCCTCATCATATCCAAAGCATGAACAGTTTCTCCTGCTTTTATCCTTTTACATCCCTTTAAAAAAAAGTCACTAGTCACTGAGGGAATGCTTTGGTGCAACATTCAAGTGCAAGAGCAACAGAAGGAACTGAAAGGCTGGGTATTTAGAGAGAGAACAAGGGGCAAGAACAGAAACTCAGGTCAACCTTCCCAAATACTCCCCTACATATTTCTGTACTCAGTGATGGTTAGTACCATAATTTATTAATCAAATGTTGCAAGCCATCTGTTTTCATGCTTTTCTGAAAAGAACAGTGCCAGTTTACCAGACCAAGACCATACCTATAAAAGTCAATCTCTACCCCATCTCCTTGAATTATGTGTATTCCCTTGCACTTGGACTTTACTAACTCCATTCTGAGTCACAGCATATATAATTCAATGAATAGCAGGCCACAGAAATGTATAGAAAGATACTGCTAAGGTAAGGAGATAAGTGCATTATATGGATACCACTGACTTAGGTACAAATTATGCCCAATAAATAAGAGCTGAAGGCTCTCTGTCCCCCCCCTCCCCCAAACACACACTCCTTCAGTGGGGGGGGGGGGGGTTGGAAGTGGGTTAGGCGGCTCTCAGCTCATTACTGAATACTCACAGAATTAATTATTCCTTTCAGTGCTTGGAATCCTCCGGTCACAGGGAAGACCTGATCTTTTGTATCAGCAATTTTTTCAAGCTTCAGGGAAAAAGAAAACACAAATAATTTGGCACACCAAATTTGTTATGTGCTGCCTGTCAGCCTTAGTATCAAAATTCTGTCTCAAAAAGAAACAATTAGCAAAATAACGAAACTCTAGAATCCTGCAACACCCTTGCCCTTAGCTTTCCTGTCTGCTGCATATTTCATTAAAGAAACCTGTCCCCAAATCCTTAATATAAGCTCCCTTATGTACACTTTCCCATTTAAAAAACAAGTCTCCTACTTCATTTGCATATAATCCCTAGTACTAATTTTGTTAATGATTAGAACACAGCTTACATGAGCACAGCACCTAAAGATTAACTTTCAGTTGATGGTAGACAATAGTCCTTCTTTTGTTTTCCATTACAAAGACCATTGTCCCTTCTCAATTCAAAGATTATTTTAATGACTACTGCAAGCTGTGGTCTAAGCTGGCTAACATTTTAATAGAAACTTTACCTACACCCTCTGGGTGAGACAGCTACCAATAAGTGAAATTAATTTTTGATAGATCTTCTCCCATAATAAAACAGTGACACCCAGTCATCATTTCTATGTATGTATGAGTATTTGCTTCCTATTCTGGAAATGTTGCACAGTTCCAAAAATAAATAAATACAAATGATGGCAGCCTTATAAAAAGTTGTAATAAGGCTCTGATAAGTAATAAAGACAACAGTGCAATTACCTGATCTTGTCTAAAATCAAGGACTCCAACACAGTAAACTCTAGCTCCCAAGTTTCTGGCCTTATTTGCCTGTCCCAAAAAAGAATGGAGAAGATAATATATTATTCATAATATGCACATGAATACACAAAAAACCTGAAATGATTGTAACAAGCAGCTTCTGTTTGGAACTCACCTCTTTTTCTGCATACAAGGGGATCTGACCTTCCAATTTACCATCTGTCAGTGCAATTATTGTACTAGCAGACTTTGAGCCCCCCATTTGTTCAATTTTGGTATTAGCCTGAAAATGAAGAATAAAGATCCAACTTACAATCATTTCTGAATCTATCAACAAGATGTTTCTTCTAAATAAATTCAGAAGTCTCACATAATCCAAAAAGCACAGAATAATCAAATCCCTCTCTAAAACCTACTTCTTCAAGCAATGGCCTCACCACAGCTACCTTATCATTACTAATACGGAATCCTTTCATTAGCTTTAATGGGAGTTAAGTCAAGGCACTGGACTGTAATGAATTTAGGCCACTGGGGCCAACCTTTATGGTAGGCATGCCACAAAATAGCCCTGCTTTCTCTCCAAGTACCACTCCAATCCCTTTGCCCTGCCAATCTGCTGCTCTGCTTTTTGCCTTATGTGCCACACTGTGCTGCTTGCCCCCTTCCTGATATGCCACTTGTAGCACATGTGTTACAGGTTAGCCACCCCTAATTTAGGCTAAAGAGCATGACCAACATTTTGAATTCTCCAAACAAAGACACCTTTATGGGGGCACAGCATTCTGAAGACAGATACTGGGAGCATCTACATGCAGGGTGTGACTTACAAGAGAGTTTGGGGGGGCTGAGCCCCCCCTGTAAGATTTAAAAATCATAACCTGGAGGGTCTACAATTTTATTAGGGCATCATCATGGGCATCCCAATTTTTATTTTTTTTTCCAGAGGCCCCCCAAGAGTCAAAGTGTAATTCGAACCTTGTCTACATGAGATGTTTTAACTCCACAGTAAAGTTTCAGAATCTACACGTGTGGCCCTAGTAGGCCACAGTAAACTAATTAACTCTGCTGTAGGTTAGTACTTATAAACACAAGTACTATCCTAAGGCAGAGCTATTTAGCATGCAGCAACACACATGTAGACACTGACAGGTCTGGCTGGGGCATGAGTCTGCCAGCTAGTCCCACACTGAAGTGCCCTCATGCCCCAGCCAGTCCCTCCACAGCACACTGAGCCGGGTCAGAGCAGCTCCGGGCTGGCAGGCTGACCCCCACCAGGAGCCCCTGCCAGCCAGGGCTGCTCCAACCCAGCATAACATGCTGTGGTCCCAGGCAGACATGTAAACACGGTGCCCGGGAGCAATACCACACCAGAGTTTATTGCAGTATTGCATATGTGCACCCACTGTGTACTTTTTGTGAGAATCATGCCCTTTAAAGAGGTCTCAAGGTCAGCACTGGCACCCCCAAACCATCAAAACTCATTAGTCAGTTCCCAAAAGATGAGTTTGACTTACAAAATCATGGGACGAAATATTACAAATAACTAGTTATTCTTTTTATTTGCCTTCTAGTTAAACAATTTGTAGGTTTATGCTCTGATCACATTTTCAAACTTTTCTCCACAAGCACGAGAACCAGAAATTCGTGTTTTTGTTTCTGTTTTATTTAAAGGAAGCTGAGATTCTCACTTATTCCCTAGTGTAAGGCTTTAAGTAAAATATCAAATATTATGAAACTCATACTAAAATAGCAAGAATTAGTGATACTGCTTCTGGACACCCAAAATTAAACAAAATCATTAGCCATTTCTGAAAACTTTGGCCTGTGGGCTGTTTTTGTGCTTGTAAGCCAACATGTAGATTTATGATGCTATATTAATATTTTGTAGTACTAACAAGAACACTACAAAATATTATGTATATACATAGTTAATTGTTCTGCTGCATTTATTACTCATTCCATGTGGAAAAGCAAAAGGTCCATGCATTATTACACAGAAATAATAGAAAAGAATCTCCATAAAGTACAACACATGGGATTGCTGATCTCCTACATGTGACTTTTTCATACCTAGGCAATCTTTGCCTGAGTAAAAATCACTGGATTTGGATCTTAAACTGCTGGATGTGAGAACTAGTAACATAAAATGCAATTAAACTGTTTTCAAAGCATTTTGCCTTGTTTTTCTTTCAATGAGGCTGTATGGCCATAAGACCTTTACTGCAACTGTATCGAGAGCATTAAAACTTACTTCTTTTAATCCTTCATGTATGTATGTATCACCCGCTGGCTTCACCTTACTTAAAGCCTGAAGGCCTTCTGTGATTTTGTTTCTGGGGATAGTTAGAAAACAAGATAAAAGTATGTTTCAAAAATAAACTAAACTTAAAAAAAAAAATCACTCTGATAATTACATGTTTTGCTGTTTTTTGTCATTAAATGGTTCTCTCATGACCCTGAAATTAAAACATGAAAAAATAAATCATTTTCATTAATGTATACTCTGCATATAGATCAATTTAAAACCACAGTGCAAGCTATACTGTAGGTATACAACAACAGTCATTCCTAAGTAACACAACATGCACTGATGACTCAGAAGAGGTCAAATCCAAACAAAATGTTTCAGATGGAACTTCTACGGCAAACAAATGGCCATGTACCAATACAGTCCCTTGGAAGTTATGTCATAATTTTTTTAAGTTAACTTGCTTGCTTGCTTTAAGGTAACTCAGCTTCCTAGCATACTTAAATTGAAAAAACTGATCCACTGAAACCACATATAATCTCTATAAGAAGAGTCACTGAATTATTTACTTTTATAAGTAATTAACTGAGACAGAAGCTGGAAGCCACTAAGAGGATGTTGCAATGATTAAGTCTCTCCTTTGGAAAAAAATTAGCAGTTGATTTTTTTCAGAATGTGCAAGACGACTTTGTAGTTAAGGAAATGAACTGGGATATAAGAGATCTGAGATCACTTTTTTTGGCTCTGCCACAGACTTTACATACGACTTTTGGCAGGTCATTTTACCTCTATAAAGTGGCTTATTTTTAAAGTGTTTCTCTATTTTATAGAAGTGCTATAAAATAAATCTATGAATCATTATGAGACAGTTATGATAAGAGGGAAGGAGACAGGGGTAAGACAAGTATTGTCACAGCAATCTGTAATACCAAAATATAAAATTAATATTAAAGAGGGACAAATCCTGAGGTTCTTAGCATTTACTTTGTATTTAATCTCTGCTGAAGCACATTCATTCAAACTGAGTAAGAAGATAAAATTTGGCCCAGAATCTATAGCAGATACAGGTGACAAGAAAAGTCTGTGAAGGTACAGATAGAAAAGTATTTTCAGATTGCATCAAACCCTTTCTTGGGGCTAACAAAGAAAGAAAGAATGCATATGCCCCTTTGCCTGAATGCCACCCACAAGTCATTTGTTCTACTGATTAAGTTTTTCTACATTTGGATGCGTTATTCCATGAATGCACTACATAGGTGTAATTTTCAATTTGCAATAAGCAATGGATATCCATGCTGACAGTTAGAATTGCAAAGGAAGAATTTATTTGTTAAATAAATGGTAGAGAACAAGTTACGTAAGGTAATACAATCTGTTTGATCCAAATATTTTACATTCAGCATCTATAGAAACAACTTGAAACTGATTATGTATGAATGCAGATTATAAACCACATACTTAGTGCTTGCCAGAAATGAGTGGCAGCATGTCCACAGGCATTAATGTTCTGCTGCCAAGAAACAAACAGCAACTGAAGTCCCAGTTTTACAAAACAGATTTCACTTTGCAAAAATAGCTCTTGTACAATCAGTTCAGTTCTATTTATCCAGAATGTCTTATGACCAGGCCCCATAGAAATCTCTGGCACCTCTTCTCTGCAATGGCTCCTGGTGAAATCTTTGGCAACCAAAACTGTAGTTTCTGCAACAGCAGGGATGAGTCACCATCTATCTTTCAGCATGCCAGCAGCCATAGGCTAGTCCTCTCAGAACCCCTCCCAACTATCCACAGCTCTGCTAATCTCCTGAGTTCAGTAGTAGTGTATCTAGCCATGAGACTGTAAACTCTTCAGGGCAGGACTGCTTTTTGATGCGTCTGACATGTACCTAATGGGGCCGCAACCTCTGGGTGGCATGCTTATGTACTACTACAGTACAAATAAATAATCACTACAATAATAAATCCTGTAACTCCATAGGCTTTGCTTGTGATTTAAGTCAGACAAAGGGGCCGGGGGGGGGGGGGGGGGCGG
>NW_005842234.1:1231550-1242431 GCF_000455745.1 Alligator sinensis
GGGGGGGGGGGGGGAGGATGACCCATCAGTAACTTGCAGCCTGTCTGTGTTTGGGCTGAATGATTACAAATATAATATCTCTTCTCAATTCAACATATGTGCTACATCACACCTCTGTCTTTTAGAAAAGGCACATTTTATCTATAATAGCTACCCTGTCTGTTCTTCCTTTTTAGTTTCATAAATATTCCATATATTCTTCCACAAGCAGAGGCAGGTAAATAGAACCAAACTACAAGTCCTGCTTCAGTCTTTTCTAACCTTATTTATCCATGAGTTTAGAGCAAAGACTATAGGTAAAATACTGCCCTTACTGACATCAAGAGGAGTTTGACATTAAAATATTTCATAAGACCAAGATTTTACCCCACTTTTTTGTCCTTTCTGGGGCCTTATATGTCTTATCCATTCACAATGAATGTAGTACTTACTTCAGAAGCATACCCACTTATTTCAAGGGGGTTACTCTTAGAGAAAGGGGTTACTACTGGTTCAAGTACTATGGAAGGCAAATGGAACTGCAGACAAATATGGTTTCCTATGGGGGACAAACCCTGCATTCTCACCATGTACCTCCCATGCCCTCCTTGGAGCTGCATGGTATAAGAATAAAGTCAGAATTAAGGCCAGACTATACAACAAAACAGTATCAGAAAGTAATGCAGGCTGTGATGACAAAGAAGGACCTCAGCTAAAATAAATTACAATGCTTCAGCATCAGGTATTTGCTGAGCATACACAGGAATCAGGATTTCCCCCTTTTCTTAGTCAGCTATGACAACATAGCTATGACATCTAGAACAGCTATGCAATTTTTAATATGTTCATGTACTGAACTAGTATATGAACACATTTATCACCATTAGCCTTGTCAGAGATGGATATACAAATTTTCCCAGTATTAATTCTATCTGTTCAGTTTAAATGCTCTCAGCAAGATTAAATGCCCTCACATAGGCCACCAATGCTGTTTGCAATATTGAGGCACTTTTAAATCCCCTTAAAAGGTTAACTGACATGGAGCTAAAAGCAGTGTCAGTAGGCATGTGATCTGACAACTCCTAAAGTTGTTAGCATGATAGCAATGGGGTAATTTATTTTTAAAAAGCTGTAGGCAGCATTCTCTTTTGGGATGCAACCCCATCTAACAGCTACTCAAGACAATGGAAAGATTTGTACTAATATGAAAAGAAACTATATATCAGTCATTTCTGTATTTAATGCCTGTAATAGGCATATAGCATAGGTCATTTCAATTTTCCCAAGGCCCTGCTTTCCTGAAATCCTAAGCACTGTTGCATGTATATGTATATCCTTCATTGTAGGTATATTGTGAAATGAAGAGAAAAAGGCATAATCTTCAAGAAAGTAGTCTTGGAGGATAAAAAATTGAATGGATTTGGTACAAGTTTCTCTACAACACTGCCTGATATTCCAAAGAACAAATGCACAGAGAGAGGAATTTCCTTTGCATTAAAATGGGGAAAAAACGTATGTCAGACACACAGAGATGAGGGAAGAAAATCCACTTGATTCTGAATGAGAGTATATTTGAAAAAATTAAGTGAAGTAACTGTTGAACACCAGTTCCTTGTAGTGAAAAAATATTTATCCTCATAAATCAGTGCAGCTGATGTCAGGGTTGGCTGGGACTGTCGCAAAAACATTAAGTCACAGAAGTTCAGCTAGACAGAGAATGGGTTTAACTTGTGAATCCAAATTTTCATAAAAAGCTGTGAAACTTTCAGTACTGGCATTCATAGTTCTTTGGACCAAGTTACAATTTTGCACTTACTTTCCACCCACTCAGTATCTACTGAAATCTTGGCATCATTTCTCAGTATAGTTTTGAGTACAGAAAGGCCAGGAACAGGCCTCTGGAAGTAGATTCTGATTGCCAATGACCTTGGCTTTTTGATGTGGGAAAAATATGTCTCTATATGAGTGATTTTTAGATGATAATATTGCCATCACCCAAGAAATGTATTAAGAGGTCCATGCATAGTTGGTGGGAAAAAAATAATTGTGCCATTTGATTAAAGGGGTGGGGGAGGGGGACTTTTTTATCCAACATCAGGGTACTTCACACATTACTTAATATTACTTAGGCACATGTACAGTACCTCCTAAACAGGGAACTCTCGTTCAACATGTGATTTTTCATACTTCTTTCCACTAGCAGAGAGGACAAATTCATATCCATACTAGATCCCCTTAATTGGTAACTTTTAGGTGAAGTGATAACAAACCATCGAATCCAAATGTTTGTCTAACTTGCTCTTAAAAACTTCCAAAAATGAAGACTCCACAACCGCTATAGGTAGCCAGTTCCAATGCTTAACCACCCTTATAGTGAACAAACTCTTCTTAACAGATAACTTAAATATCCCTTGTTGCAACTTAAGACCATTAATTCTTGTCCCATCTTCAGTAGCCACAGGATCTATCAGCATCCTCTTTAAAAGCAACCTTTACATATTTATACACCCTTCAGATATTTATACCCTTTTAGGTATTTATGGTATGCATGTATAAAACATGAATACTGAAAGGGACCTATTTTAGACTGGACAGCTATAAGAAAATGTATACTATAACAGATAAAAACATGCAATGACCATGACCCTGATCCTGGAGTCCTCTCAAACAAAATACTCATTAACTTCTGATAGGAATTCTGTTTGATGTCAGCAGGATTAGACATTACACTTTTATAGTCATGGGTAACAAGTCAAATTTGGCAGAAGCAAGGACACAAAAACCCCACCTATTTGCCAGCATGTAACCAGCCAGAGAAGTACACAGTAAACCTTAAACGTTACATGGTCAGCAAAAACACAGCTTTTCCAAGCAACACCAAGTACTTTTTTCAAGTACTTATACTTGCTATTATGTTTTAATAAAACTTTCTTCAAAATGAGATCATGACTGAGCCTGAACTCCTGACAAAAAAATTCATTTATCGGATCATCCCAAATTTGCCAATCAAATTCTAGAACTACAGAGATATCATTTTTACTAGGTGCACAAGCAGCCCACTCTTTCTGAGAAAAGTTATACTGTGCATTAAGGGCACTTACATACACATGGTGGGGAGGCTGCTCCAACGCGCTGGAAATCCAGCACGTTGAAGAAGATTCAATTAATCGAGGTTGCTGAAGCCCATAAATTGACACGCTCTAGCAGCCTTGCGTGTCATGTGTATCAAAGGTGCAGCGCACATCTGTGCTAAGAAAATGGCAGCGGTGTGCTTTGAACTAAAGCACACAAAACCTTTTTTAGTTCAAAGCGCACCGCTGCCATTTTCTCAGAACAGGGACGCGCTGCGCTGCTGATACACGTGACACACAGGTGCCGCGTCAAAAGCCCATGTAAAAAGGCTCTATGGTACCATCACTTTAAGGTTAGGTATTTAGCTCTAGAATGTGTTCACATATGTCAATATAGCTGCGATATGCTGAAAAAGATAGTATGAACTCCATCATACAAGCAGTAAGAATGCCAACCTTTCCAAACATAGCAAAACCTGGCTAACTTGAATTAGTGGGCACAAACTAATTGCCATTTCCTAAGATTTGTGAATAAGCAAGTAATTAAACAAACTCATAAACAAATCAATAAGATAACATCATAAAATGGTGCTGTTCTCATTAAACCCTTCCTGTAGCATGGGCTGAGTAACCTTTTCTACTGGAACTTGCAAAAGTTGCAAATACTAAACTGCTCATAGCTGTGAGCCCCTTTAATAAATATCTAGAATCATGGTTGTTCAAAGCACATGTGTACAAAGCATCTTAGCCACAACTATCTACACTTAGTCACGTATATATGGTTACTGTTACTACTATTCACCTTCTTCATCCTCTTTAGCAATCCCCAGTGAATCACAAAAAGAGTAATTTTCTTTCCACTATTGCATTCACTACTGCATCAGGAAACATTTTGTGACAAAAATGAAACAGAAAGGAACTCAATAATACATGTGTTCTCCTGTTTTGTGAACAGGTTTTCATGAAGAGATAGGATTTGATTTAACTCCAAATGACTTAAAAAAGTATTACACAGACTCATTCATGGTTGTGGTGCCAATATTCCAGCTATCCAAATAGAGTGAACTTTACAAATTGTGACCCTCAGTGTCCAATAAGAAACAGGCCACTGAAGACACTGAAACCCCAACAAAATCATGAGAAAGACTTCAATAGGCACTAGAATGGGCTTGAAGCATCTTATGCCACATTCTCTAAAGTCGGGTGGAGTTACGGTTTATAACTTTACCCACCTCTGCATTTGTTCACAGAGCAGATCAAACCTTTAATTCAGTGAGAGCTGCATGGTGATTAGAGTTTTGAAAGTCAGGACACCTTCCAAAATAGGTGCACAGACGTTTAACTTTAAGTATGTATTTTCCAAGTTCCTGTACTTGCCATTATTTTTTAATAAAAATAATAAACCCATTAGGATAAAGTAAGCCTTCATGTTAAACAGTATACTCACTTTCCAGGAATGCAGAAAGACAGGAGTGCCTCACTTCGGCCACCCCACAGTTACTTCACAAATTTCTCAGAAACTGGGAAGTTTTTTCATGATTTAAAATAATCTACCTGTCAGGATGTTATGAAGCAACTTAGCTATTTTTTGAGGGTTTTCATGTTGTTCTGACATGACCAAAACAGTGTTCAGTACATCACTTGTTTGACAGAACAGGAAAGAAGAGTCCTCACCACTGAAAGCAGTGCAATTTTTCTCTGCAGGAAGTAACACAGTATAATGCAAGATTTCCTCATCATTCTGATGCGACTTTTTCTATTTCATAACAGTCTACACTGATAAGGATGAATTTTGCCTCTTCTCTTTCCTATTCCCTTCCCTGCCTTGGCTCACCATAGCCAGCAATCATTTCTTTTTTCTTCAGTCTCTGAAGACAGAGCAAGCTGGCTTCTCTGCTGCTATTATTACTACCCAAATCAAACGGACAAGAGATGTGACAAGGAACCTTCTCAAACCAGAGACCACAAACAGCAAGTCAAAGGCAGATCAGGCTTCTGCTTAAATCATGGAGGTGCCAAGCTCCAAATCTTTCAGTTCCCACTGAGTTTACCTTCTCAAGATTTTGAAATAATAATGCTGTTTGCTGAATGTTAATAACAAAATATTTGGTTTCACTCAGCTGGTCCCTATAAAATGACTGAAATTATTAATTTAGGGTCAAACAATTTGTCTTGAATTTAGCATTTTTATTGGACTTTTCCCCATGTATGAATTTTGTTTTATAAAAAAAAAAAAAAAAGAGCAAGCATCATTATCACCACTGTACAAATGAGGAAACTGAGATAGAAGGAAGTGAAGTAACCCACCTATGATCAAACAGCAAGACAGTGGCATACTTGAGATCAAAAACATAGATCACTTGACATCTCACTTTTACTCCTTCTTACTGGACTGCTCATGAGGAAGTTCACAAAAATAGCTCTCAAATGGATGCCTTAAAAACCTTAAGTTTCTATAGTAGCTACCACTTAAAACCATTAACCATTTTCCTCTGATTTAGGAAGAACTTTAAAGAAAAGGAATAATGCACTAACCTGTCTCCAGTTAGTGGGAGAATGACCTCTGCTTTTGTAGAGAACACTATATAGGATATTCTCATCCGGGGGCTTTAAAAAAAAAAAAAATGTACATTTTAGACAAAGGAAGAGGAAGCTTTGCATAGTACATTCACTCATAACCTTTTTGTTCTACTTTATTACTTTGTTTTTATCATCTCATTTCTAAAGAATATCCTTTCAAACTATAAACGAAGAAAGTGCAGGAATGAAAAAGGAATTAATGGGCTTTTAATGCATACATTTCTTGGCCTGGTATTTGGCAAAGTGAAACAGCAACATTACTGTCTTCTTCCTTGCCTTCTGAGACACTACAAATAAGTTAATCTGAAGGCCATTTAAGAGTCAATGCACTTCAATCAATAGTACACTTTGCAATGCACCAAGGCTTATTTTAAGTATAAATACACTTGCCAAATTATGAATGCATAAATATCTCAGAGATCTAAACACTTTTTTTTAAATGTACAACCCCAGTCCATGCAAACACAATTGGCTGATTTGGGCATGTTCAAAAATGAGGGGTTTTTTGGGGGTTTTTTGGGTTTTTTTGGTTTTTTGTTTTTTTTTGAAGTTAGTAGTTTGGCACCACTCAAAACATTTAAACCAAATTTAGAGCTAGTCTAATTGTAGTGCAAGGGTAGTTGCACTGCAATTACATGAAAGAAGTTGCACCCATTTATCCCAGCTCTAAATATAACTGTTTCATGTGTAACCAAGTTTCATGTCCAGTTTTACTCTGCACATGCTTCAGCATCCTTCAGTCTTGAAAGATAGCTCAATCATTTTTTTCAAAAGGAAATGGGTAAGTATACACCATAAGAAAGAAAAATAGCATTAACATGCATTTACTAAAAGATCATTCTTTTCTCCCCCGATTTCCATGCATATCTCCCACTCATGTTAAGAGGAATTATACATGTTATGAATGGAAGTCTAATACCCTAAGACTAGCTGATGCTGTGGCTGGTCAGGCCAGGAATTGTAGTTCTGCAGTTTCTGAATCATAACAAGTATCAGAGAACTTAACATTTGTTATTATTGTTATAAGATTGATAATATTGGCATACATATGGCAACTACATAGGTTAATGTCCCTAAAGATAAAAATCTGTATAGCTGTATTTCTTCAGTTTGTGGATGATAAATGAAAAAAAAATTAAAACAAAATAAGTATCAGAAAACTGATAATGTGAATATGTAGCAGATTGCCTGCAGGTTACTCTGTGGCCCAGCCCCTCCATTTAAATTTTGTCTAAAGAAAGGATGAAAAATCAGAACTTTACTCCTTTTGCTTGCCTCAAGCAGTTACCAAACAATAATCTAGTACTTGCTGTCTAAAACCCTTTGGCTTACACTAGTACCTAAACAGGACCGCAAGAGAAAGCTTCTTATTTGAGAGGTAATTGTTACTAAATGCTTCCCACAAAGTCACAGTGCAACTATCTGAATAACCTGCTCACCAAACACCCGTTTTAATTGCATTATCAAAGGGCTCAACACTATGGTGATGGGTCAGGCCCCATTAAAACATCAGATGGACCAGATCGCACTACACATCATAAGCCTGAAGCCATTGCAACAGTAAGTGTGATTGATGCTGCTGTTGCAGACCTACATCCTACTGGCCAATCAGAATAGAAAGCAGATGCACATATCACACTAGAACGAACTAATCCTCAGAATGAAACCTGCTGAAATGTTTTCACCACATTCTGAGCCAAACAGCCTCAGATAAGTCTTGGACAGTTCTCAGCTGTCCTTTTCACAACTAATTTGCTTTTAACTTCAAGAAAAAAATAAAGAACAGCCAGATTCTCATTTATATTAAATGATGCTATGCACACCTGTAACAACACAAAGGGGCCCTAAAGCTGATGTAAATGATTTATATTTACAGGGAGCTGTACCTTTAAGAGGCTCTCAGAAGCATCACTTGGAGCCAGCTGCTGTGTTCATGTTGCATAGTGCTGAAGAGTTAGACTGTGGGTAGAAGTGATTTTTGAAACATTTCCAAATGGGTTTGGAAATGTTTCAGCAGGGTTTTGTTTCAGCTGTGAGAGACACATCCAGTCCCTGTGGCATCCCCTTCCCTGGAGCATTTCAAAATTGCTGCAGCTGCATGTAGCCACAGCTCCTCAGCCAGAAGGCACTAGTTCCCCTCTCCCCCATTTCCCCACCATGGAGAGAGAACAGGGAGCACTGGAGTGAAGAAATAAACAGGGGTCTAGGAGAAAGCTTCCCCACTGCTGAAATCCCAGCATTCCAGCTCCAAATATCCTGTCTGGAATAGACTCCCAGCAGGAGTGGTTTAGGTACCTACTCTGTAGATCTTCAAAAGGAGACTGGATGCACACCTTGCTGGGGTTATTTGACCCCAGCAGTCTTTCCTACCCAGAGCAGGGGGCTGAACCCAATGATCTCATGGGGTCCCTTCCAGCCCTAAACTTCAGTGAATCTCCTCTCCTTTCTCTCAGCCGTGAAGAGGTAATGGGGACTGGGTCTGGAGAGACCAGCTCCAGCAGTGGCAGGGAAGGGCAGGGGAGGAGTCAGAAACTGCCAGGGCTCTGGCAGGGAGGGCTGCACCAGGTGCAGTGGGACCCAGCAGCTAGACAGCTAGCAGGCTGCCAGCCTCCTCCGTAGGGGCAGGGTGGGGAGGAGAGAGCAAAGCACGGTGAGGTCCTGGAAGACCTATGCTCCCCTGTCTCTGCATAAGTTTAAAAAAAATGAAACACCTCAAAACAGTACTATTTTGAAGTGCTTCAAAGACGTACATTTGTACAGCTTACCCTCTGAAACATTTCAATTGTTACTTCTATCTGCACCCAATGAATGAAGTAGACTCATGCCAGAGTTCTTGGCTCCGAGTGATTACTGAACAGCATTCAGCATAAGGGCCCTTGATATACATGAGATTCAGGCCTTACATAGTTAAGAATCGTGCTTTAGTTGATGGAGTCACCCCAAATAATGTAAAAAAGGAATGCCTCTGGCTGCAAAAGATGGTGCTCTGATGGGTTCATCAAGGACAACCAACCATTCTTTTTCTAACACCAAACTTACTTTTCACCATTACCAGAATGGAAGAACTACTGAGGCCTCATCAGACTTTTTCTTTTAAAGAAAAAATGTCAAAATGACTTTCAAAACGTTTTGTCATCCAGGCTTGCTTTACATAACATTTTGGCCTTTGAAATAATGAAGAAATATTTAACTGTGCAACACTTGTGTCCTCTCCTCATCAGCTAAACCAGCTTAGAATTGCCTAGTGTATATTTCATTTTCCATTGGAAAAATTAAACTACCACAACATTTTGTGTCTGCATGATATTTTTGTTGAAGGTAAGCATTTCATTACAGTAATTCCTAGTTATTTTTCAAGAGTAGAGCAGGCCAACATTTTAACATCAACACGTGTTAGAGAAGAAAAAAACGTTATTTACAAGTAAACTTTACTGCGTGCATGCACCAGAAATTCTTAGCCTGGCACAAGCTTTGTCAATACATGCCTGCGCTTGAAAAGTAAATATTTTCCCTTGGTTTTGGACTGGATCACATATTCACTTTAAATTTCCTGACTTCTTTTGTTATCATGACTATTGACCAATATATACAAAGAAATAATATATGAGAAATTACTTTTGTTGTTGGGGGGGGGGGGGGGACGAGCCAATTTTTTTGTGGGGGGGGGGGGGGGGCAATGACTAAAAATCCAAAAAGATCTAAGAACAAATTAACAAGCTGAAATAAATATTTAAAGATGTGCAGGTCCTACAATTTACGTAAATTCCAGACGTCTTGAAATTAAGTGGGACTGTATAACACCAGAACTAAAATTTTCTGGGTTTTCTTTAATATTTACAATTAATCACCTCACAAAAAGGTTTTTGTAATATGTTACAGTATTGATTAAACAAAAGCCAAAGCACAACACACACCTCACAAATCTTTCTGTGAGTAGTTTTACAAAATCATAGATCTCAAACCAGTTGTCTGCTACGCTCCCAGATCTGAAAAGAAAACAAAACAGATGAGTATATCTCAAATCAGAAAAATACAACAGTAAAGATCAACTTCAACCTTCCTATACAATCTAATGTTTTCAGGGGATATGGGGGGGCAGCTCATCACTGTAACTCATTCCTACATTATTTCAAATAATCTTCAATAGGATCCCACAAGTCCTGCAACACCATCTTCCTGTCACAATCTAATGCATGACTTTACACGTATAACATACAGTTGCAGAGAGTAAAGCTGTGCACAAGTTTTCCTGTGACACCCAGGGTTATAAATTAAAACAGACACACTCCCCCTTGCAAGCCCCAGGCCTGCATCTTCTCCACTCCACCCTGAAATTTTGCAAGCGCTTTCAGCAGCACCCTCCAAACAAACTTTATCTGCAAACAGGAGGACAGGGACTGCACATACCTGGGGGGGCTGAACAATTTTCAACAAGACTTCTGCTCTTCTCCCAGTAAGCATTGTTACTTGCAACGATTAGCAGGCAT
Organism: Alligator sinensis; assembly: GCF_000455745.1. Taxonomy (NCBI): domain Eukaryota; kingdom Metazoa; phylum Chordata; order Crocodylia; family Alligatoridae; genus Alligator; species Alligator sinensis. Next base: position 1,241,668 of record NW_005842234.1, read on the forward strand.
TTGTCTGTTTCAAACAATTTTTTTTTTTTTGGGAGGGAGAAGGCTAAAATCTTCTTGCTTGGTTCCTTTGGCTTTGACAGCATCAGAACATTTGATTTTGATGGGTTAGAAAAACAACCCCAGCCTTTCAGTTTGTTTTGTTTCACATCACGGTAAATGGCACCAGTTAAGTACAAAGATTATATTAAAAAAGCTAGGCCAGGGCAGGAAGTTTGCTCGGCATCAACACAAAACGGTTTCTAACTCATCAGAACGAAAGGTTTGGAAGTCTGCTATGGGAGGGCTTGGGGGACTGGAAGTGGGGGAGGGCTCTGCTCCCTGAGAAATGTTGCCTCCGAGTTCCTATTCAAAACCAATCTGGAAGCATCAAAATCTGAGGCAGAACCAAAAGTATCCAGCACCCCCCTCCCCCTTTCTCCCCCCGATGTGCTCCAGGCAGAATCTTCCTCCTCTTTCATCCAGAGCAGAGCCAGCTCTTGGCAAAAAGGAGTCTGTTTTGAACGGCAGGGCCACATGGCAGAAATCTCCACCCAAGCCAGAGGCAGAGGGCAGGCACTTGGGGACACAAGGCACCAGGGAAGGAACCTGCCACCACCTCCCAGCCCCCCGGGGGCAGGGGCGGAAGAAGCTGCCACATAACCCTGTTGCCTCTCCACGTGCTCCCCTGACACACTGACCCGGTGAGGCGTCACCTCCGCGCACCCAGGTGTCTCCCCAGGGCCCTGAAGGCCAGCTACCCCCTGCAGCCTCCCGCCCACCCCCTT
>NW_005842234.1:1242623-1268483 GCF_000455745.1 Alligator sinensis
GAGGAGGCAGCCCGAGCCCAGCGCGCCGCGCCGCGCCGCTCTCTCGGTAATGGGCGCGGCCTCGCTGCGGAGCGGGGGTGAGCTGTGTCTGACTGCCTGACAGCTGCGTGTGATCCGAGTGTGTCTGTGATTGTATGCGTCTGAGCTGTGCGGGGGGGGTGCGAGCGAGCTGTGTGTGTGGTCTATGTGTGACCTGTGTGCGTGAGAGTGCTCCGTGCTCGCCGGCCTGTGCACTTCCACGCGGGCCCCGGGCGCTCCCGGCCGAGACTCGCTGCCCGCCTGCCCAGCCTCTCACCACGTAGCTAGAAGTGACCCCCGCCGCGGGCCGGGCCGGGAGCACGGCAAGGTCCCGCCCCGCGAGCCTCGCTGGCAGGGGTGGGGTGAAGTGCGTGAGCATGCACTTACAAGGACTCACTCGGGGATCAGCAGAGCGACGCCTGGCAGGGACTCAGCCGCCGGGCTAATAAACATATCTAGCCGCCACCTCGGATGGGATGTTCGCCCCCCCTCCCTATGACTCGGCTTTTGTCACTGGCATCCAGGCTGGGACTTGCCCCCTCTCAGAAACCCAGAATCAGCTTGTTTCGCTCTCAGCCAGAAATAAGTAAAAGCATGTTTCAGCCAGAAGTAGAAGCCGGGCTCGGGAACAAAGAAGTCATCGCTTGCCCACCGAACCAGCAAAGCACCTGAGCTAGTGATTCTCAACCAGGGTGCCTGGCGGGCCTTGAGGTCCTTTCAAGGGTGCCATGCAAGGTTAAACACTTTTTAGGTGTGCAAGCACCATTCACAAGGTACACCCCGGGATTTCAAGTAGGAAGCCACAGTGTCAAAAACATCTTGACCTGCATACAATGAACTGTACCATTCACCTTTAGCTCTCCTATGAAATATGAACTTCCATTTCTACCTGGAAGAACTTGTACAATCTTTTCTCCTATGCCTGAGGAAGGATACTTGTGCCCAAAAGCTTGCAATTCAAGACATTTTTTGGCAAAAATCTAGTAGGTCTAATAAAAGATATCACCTCTACAAGTTCTGATTCCTAACCTGTTCTGGGCTTTCTGAGACCTTTGCAGCAGAAGAATTGCTCTATTATTCTTTCACTAGTCAAAAACTTGAGTGCAAACTTAAGAGGTGGCATTTTCCAAGTGGGGCCTCCAGTTTAAAAAAGCTGAAAAGCACTGACTTGAGTGCTCAGGTTTAAACAGAGGAGCACTCCTGGGTCCATGCAAGTGCTTATGTTTGAGCACATGCTCATGCAACTTTGCTGAGCCAGCCTGGAGCATCCAGCATCCTGCTGCATGCACCCTCTCAAAGCACAGCTGAAATCTGAAAGGTAGTGCAATGTTATGGGACACTGCACTGAAAAAACCTGTGATTGACTTCCTACCCCATTGTAAGTGGCAGTTTTCTTCTGTCAGCCTCAAGGAAGCAAAAGTGCATCTTGACGGGAAGAACTGACTTTGTTTTCAATTGTTAAAAAAACCCAAAACACAAAAATGTTGTGCTAGAGGGCTGACAGAAAATTACAGTGCTAGAGGGCTGACAGAATTGTCAAAGCCAAACAACTGGAAAAAATCATTAAATTAGAAACAATAATAGTTTGTTCTTACTTGCTTTTTGTTCAAATTTAGTCATTTTTTAAAAGTTAGACACACATGGTACATTACTGTCGCAACAACTTCCATGTCAGTTTTGTGCATTTAGTCTAGCTGACTTGTAGCAATAAGTGCCAAAAGTAGATCCAAACTGTGTTGCCTTAGTTCTCTTTAAGCTATAACCACCAAAATGTGATAACAAACAATAGATGGACTTATCAGAGCTAAATATAGAGAAAACATTTGGAACATAAGCTGAAGGCTTCAGTGTACATCAGGCAGTGTAAAAAGTGTCATTTTATACCACAAGAATGTTATGCTTCAGATTTTTCCATCTGTGGTTTCAGATTTTTACAGGCAGTTCAAACAGTTTATAAATCATAAAATATTATAGAAAGGCTAGTAGGACATCTGAATTATATACTTCAATTTGGTGAAAGATTCTGTCCACTTGATGAAAACACCAAACCAGAAAAAGCACAGGAAAAACCAAAACAGTGGCAGACATGAAAAATCCCTGACCTCAATTTCTTTGTTTCCTTTCCTTGAAATTTCAGCACAATGCTGCACAGCAAAGGCTCAAGGATCTTTGAAGCAAAATGAGCATATACGTCTCAGAAACTCCATATGCAACATTATTGAAAAAGCAAATTCCTTGACTTCTTTCAATGTAGGCATCAAGGCAAGTTCAGCCACAGGTGCAAGGAAACAGAAGACTCTCACTGGCCTCTATAGATTTTGGGTGAGGAACAACCAAACTGAATGTTACCTCTTATGATATATGAAATCATGCCATTCTAACAAAGCATTGGCTACATAACCCTGATTTTTAATATCAATTTGCTATAACTGTTCAGTAAATTTACCAAAATCCTGACTTCAAGTGAAACACTATCTAAAATGAACATTCAGTCAATAAGATATGTCAGGCAATTGCAGCTATAAAGGCATATAATACAGCTCAAGAATCCCAAAGATCAAGTGACTTTAATCACCTGACAACTCTTCCCAAATAGAACTGGTCAAATGTGATTTGTGAGTAATTTACCAGATTATTTTTTCCTATCGAGTGCCAAATAAGTTATTCATGCATACACCCTTGTCTTTGTGTAGAAGCAGTTTTAGTGCCTTATATGAAACTGAATTTGTATATAAAAATGTATTTACTGGAAAGTATAGATTATGCTCCTTGCAGTCACTCCACATGTTCCCAGGATGTCAAATCATTTTACACTCAAAATATTTGATTCCTAAGACTGATGAACACAATCTTATTTTATTTTCATTTCAATTTTTTTTTTTGTTCTACTTGGATTTTCTCAGGTTGTTCACTTTGTCTTCAGTGCTTATTAGTGGTAATGATCTCATACCTATTTTCCCCGTGGCAATTGTGGCAAAGTGGGGCTCCCCAACTAGCCACAGTGCTAGTTTACCCACTTGCCTTTGGGCCCGCCACCCCCCTGACCCACCTGCCATGCCTTGTTGTTAATTAATTAGGATATTAATTAAGGCGGGAGGCTGCCCACTATTGCCCCAATGCCAGGGGGGGCTATCTGTGGCTCCGTTCCTCCCCTACACCGCAGCCCAAGCCTCGCAGATGGCATCAGTGCTCCCGGCCTACAGCTGGACCAAGCTTAGCCCTCGTTGTCAAGCCTCAGATATACTCACATTCATACCTCCCTCCTCTCACTAGGGCCTCTCACACTCCACCCTCTCTCACAGGGTCGCTTTCACACGTCAACAACTTGTACCACCTCGCTCACTCTTGGAGCGGGCCCCTTAGGCCATAGGCTTTACCTAGTTCATACCTTGGGTGGCAGACATACTCTTTTGGGCCTCTCCCACGACCCTCACTGGGGTAGTGGCCAGCCTATTACCCAACCGGGTCTAAGCTTCCCCTGGCCCCTTCCAGGGCAACTCTCCCACTCTAGGCTCTCAGCCCTCTGGTTCTTCTTCCCCACCACTGGGGCTCCTCATCTCCACCCCCTTTCTGGGGCCACCCTTCACCGGGCCGTTCTTGACTCACACCATGACCGGTGTTCCGGGCTCTCACAGGGACTCTCCCTCCCTCCCTGGAGCAGCAGGTCATTGGCTTTATTATAGCTCTTCTTTTCGACCCACACTCGGCCTCCCAGTGGTGGAGGACTTACCAGGGTCAGGACTCACCTCTATCTCTCGGACTCAGCCCCCTTACTCAGCCTCTGGCCCAAACTATAGCCTCAGGCATCCGAAGACATACCTTGGCCTACTCCCCGCACATAGGGCCACCCCCTCACTGGGGCTCCACACTGCCCCCACTTCACTGGGGCTCCAAACCACTGCCCCCCTCACCAGGGATCCTCATCTCTGCCCCCCTCACTGGGGCCACAGGGCTTCCCTCCCCAGTGGGCTCAGGTGGCCGTAGCCATGCCTGGCCCCAACTACTCAGGCTCCTACACCCCACAGGGCTCAGGTGGCTGCAGCCATGCTTGGCCCCATTACCTCCGCCATTACGTAACCCACCCAAAGGTGAGGGCTAGGGTTAAGACTCCCCAACCCACCTTTCACCAGGCTGATAACTGGCTTGGCATTTCCTGGGGGCTCCCGTGCCACTGAGAGAGCCCCACCAGGCACCCACTCCCAGCAGGGTGCAATTTTAGGTCATACCCAGGACCAGGAGCCTCCAAAACATCCCCTGCAGCTCCTGCCCTTACCTCCAGGATGTTGTATTCAGCCTAGCAGCCAGGCAATGTTGCTGCCCCTATTTATATGGGCGGCCAGAGATTTAAAATGGCCTCTGCAGTCAAGCACCTGCTGGCTGCTTGGCTTCGCTCTTAAAGTGGCAGGGACCTACAGTGCCCTGCCACAGCAATCCATTTGTAAGTTCTTCCTTTGGTGTTTTTTAACTGTCTTTCCTCTAAAAAGCAAAGGATTCTCTTTGATGAAATACCACAAACCAGGTAAACACATGTATCACTGATTACTTCAATAGGGCTACTCACTATAAATAATGGCAGATTTTAGCCCCTAGGGCTGCATCCAGACAAGCACAACCATGTGGTATGTGGTGCCACAGACCTGTCTGCGGCACCGCATGCTGCACATTCAGGCATTCCCTGTGCTGCTACCTTTCAGCATGGAGGGGGATTTTTGACCCCAGCAGACCACATTGGCCAACCCTTCAGACAACAAGACATTCACACAAGGATGTAAGCAGCATGGGTCTTTAATTTAAAAAAAACTATCATTTATATTTCTCAAAAAAAAAATCAAAGGAAAAACTCATCATTTATACCCCTCTCAGTAGTCTAAAAATTAAAGTGATGTGGCTGGCTATTATAAAAGCATTGCTTACCGCAAGCGTTCACAAAGGGACTTCAATTATAAACATTGAGATGTAACTCAAGAGAATCCAGACAGTATGAGCACTTAGATAAATGTCATTGATATGAGATAAATATATTGTATCACGGACTGATATTTTTATCCTCACTGAACCTCTAGTCTTTGAATTACCATCTTTCTTGTTCATACATGATAAAATACAAGAAAAATCCTGTACCAGTCACACCAACGATAAGCTAGCAAAGTTGATATCTTTAACATCCATCATTTCCTTGACACTTCTAACAAAATGATTTCCCACACTGAATTGATCGTCAAAACAGCAGGACTTCACACAGAATTTTAAATCGTTTCCTTGTTAGATGGGACCACAACACAATTCCACTCTTGTGAGATCAAACAATAATTTCTGTTTTCCCTGATTTAGTCCTATGAGCTCTATGCAGCCATTTTAACAAATATTATTTCTTATAAAAAGAATGACTCAAGGCTTACAAGTTATTGTCAGAAATTCTCATGTGTCATCATATGCTATAGATTAAACTAAAAACCAGGCTTAGTGCCCTCGGGAAATATATGAAGCAGCATTATAATAAGCATATTCTCTTCCCCCCCCAAATTTCTTTATTGAACTTTCAGTAAATACAACAATAGGGTAAGGAACTATGTCAGTTAGGAATTTAAAACAGAGTGATGATAATTAGATTTAACTATCCACAGGGTACAAAAATAAAATGTACTTATGACCCAGCCCTGCCATATTTCTGTACCCTATGCTGGAATTTGGGTTGTACAAATAGTGAAGAACTGACTTCAGTAACCCAATCTGTCTTCCAATACATGTATACAGCTCCCACTGATCTCCAAACCATGTTCAAGATCCACTAGCATCTTCCACAGCCCTTGTACTCAATGTAAGAACGATCTGTCTCTCTGCTGACCAAAATCTTTGCCCACATTATACCTGGATACACAAATGGCTTTCCCTGGATCTAAGCGTGGCTATAGAGAATATGGATGGTCAATAGGAAGACTCTGTGTGCGCATGGCCAATAGGACATGTACACCCAATCCTCCCTCCAGTCCCATAACTCTTCCATTAATGTACTCACCAGAGCTACACTGACAGGCTCCAACTACAAATGGCATACATGGCAGTGCTACCAGATTTGCGCATCACTTTGGGGTGTGCTCATTTATTAGGGATACATTTCTAGGGTCTTTTGTAATGTTATCAATGCACTGCTTGTGTACTTGTGTTTCTATGCAGAGCTGTATATCTCCCTTCTGCAAGTCTTCACCCGCAATGGAGCTATCTTGCAGGACTCAGTTCAAATGGGACTGGGTTCTTCCAGTCACCAAATCAGTCATACACACAAACACACACAGATTAGCACGACACACCTGACCCGGCTGGGTTGATCATCATGGACAGGCTGACACCCTCATATGCCAGAAATCAGTTCATCAGAGCAACAATAAACTGCAGTCAGACACAAGCACACAGGTAAACAGAATACATCTGAACCCAGCTGGGTATCCAGCTGACACCCTCATGGGCCAGCATTCAGTTCATAAGGGTACGTCTGAGCCAAACTGGGTCAATCAGCCTGTACAAGCTGATCCCCTTATGTGTTTCAAATTCAGCCCATCCCACTCTTTAGCCTCTTGATGAGCAGACCCCACAGTATTTCTGGGCTTCACAGGGATCTTTAGCTTAGGTAAAAGAAGCGTTGCTGCAGAGCAAGTGGGGAAGAAGTAGAGAAGGAAAAATATACTCAGTTACTACCAGTTTGACTATAAAAGTTATTTATTGCTAAGTATATGAAATGTATAACGGTACTAGTAATAATAGACATGCAAAGGAAAACAAAAACACAAACAATTACAATACTACCCTGGTTTCATTAAGTACTTGGGGAAACTTAGCTCAAGCTTAGCTAATACAATTCAGGTTCAGAAATCTATGCCTAGAGAGAAAAAAAAGGAGAGAGAGAGAGAGAGAGAGAGAGCTGGGATTTCACCAGTCCAAGGCACTTAGGTTCCAATGCTGACAAGTAAAGTTCTTAGCACAATCCTTGAAAGGAGACTATCTGTTTCTTCCAGATTCTCAGGAACAACAGCGGATGGTGTCAAAGAGGCTTCTCTTCTTGAAGCACTCTTTGCTGCTTTTTTTTTGCAGATTTTTATACCCTCAGTTCAGCTTCTTCAAAGCATTTTTTTAAATAGTGTAAATAATTGTCTTTTCTATTGACAAGGGGTTATCTGGTTTGGAACATCTCAAGAAACTGATTAACAACCAGGAAAAACATATGTTTTTAAGGAGTAACCAGACACTTAGGAGCCAGCTTGAAATTCCTATGGATAGCAGATATACTGGATGAGATGCCTCATTGTTTCTTCAGAAACCATAGATAACTTGCAGCGTAAGGGTTTTGGATTTTTACCTGTTGTGAATAAACCTCAGCTTAGCATGACTTTTCCAGATCTTACTGTAGTCTTTTAACAGACTTAAGGCAATTATTGGAGTGTTCATGAACTTTTGTGAGGAGGACTTCCACCAGTCATCCCGGGAAAAGTATGACAACATTTGTGGTCGGGGCTTCAACGGGCTAGACATTGTGATGAACCCTTTGCCATTGTTCAAATGTTGCCCATACCCCCTCACTTTGGTCTCTTGCCTCAGCATTCCCTAACCCAGCAACAGAGTTTTAGTCAATCAAGTTTAAATAGACCTCCCATAGTGGGACTGGGGAATTTATGGCCCAAGATGCCTGTTAAACTTTACTTCTGCTTAGTTCTGGTTAGATGAGGTGTGCGTGTGGGGGGGGAAGGTCCTTTGTAAATCCAGATTAGAATTGGTCTGATAAATGCTGAGCTGGGTGTGTATAAATGTGGCTTGATTAGCATTTGGAGCACAGATTCCCCATCATGCATTGCTCCCCTGCTTCTCTGATCCCAGAATTCACTGTGGTCTTTGCTTCAGGCTTTCTGTTCTCCATCTTCCATGGAAATGAATTGTCATCTGGTTCCATCTCGGATGCAAATGAGACCTAGGGCAGTTGTTTCACTTATCTGGAGGGCTTTAGGTGCATCTCCTACTGCATCTTCATTGTCTTTCGTAATCAGTTTTTGTTTAGGTGGGGGGGGGAATTCTTTGCGAGTCAGACAGGCTGCATCCTGTGCCAGGGTTCCCCAAGAACACGGAGCTGAGAGGTAACAGCAGAGCCTAAAGAGATTGACAGTGGATCTTGGCAAATACAACTTTCTTATGAAATCATGGGGCCTCTACGCAAGCAAGCTATGTGTTTGTTGGGAGAAGCAAACCAGGGATCATCTCCTAAGATGCCTTGTAGCACCACAATGCACCCCACAAGATTTGGCAGCACCAACACCAGAAACAGCAGCCTGTGCAAAATACTGGGAGCAGATCATATAGAAAGGTTGGACTGCAGACACGACCAAGACTGACAAGTCACAGGATACTTCTAGGGACTCAGACCTGGCTTTGAGGCACAGGAAGCCTACAGTTGATCCCCCAAGATGTGTATGGATCCTGCAGATTCTGCCTAGAGGGCAGGAGCAGTCTGTTCCACAGAGATGGTAAACAGTTGTTGGAACCATTCTAACTTTTTAGAACTTCAATATTATAGACCAGAATGTTGAAGTGATGTTGTAGCCATAATGACCCAGGAAATATGCAAGAATTTTTCATAGATTTAATAGATTTCATAGACATTAGGGCTGGAAGGGATCTTGTAAGATTGTCAGGTCCAGCCCCCTGCCCCAGGAGCAGGAAGTCAGCTAGGGTCAAAGGATCCCAGCAAGATAAGCAGCCAAATGTTTCTTAAAAGCGTCCAGAGTAGGTGCTTGCACCACTTCTGGGGGGAGTCTGTTCCAAGCCTTGGGGGCTTGGACAGTAAAAAAGTTTTTCCTTATGTCCAGCCTAAAACAGTCTTGCAGAAGTTTGCGACCATTGGACCTTGTCATCCCTTGGAGTGCTCTGGTGAACAGGCATTCCCCCAGATCCTGATGCACACCTCTTATGTACTTATAGGTTGCCACCAAGTCACCCCTGAGCCTACGCTTTTCCAGGCTGAAGAGTCCTATAGTTTCATAAGTCCTGTTCTCTTGTTCTCTGATCATGCAACATGGCTCTCCTCTGGACTCTTTCAAACTTCTCCATGCCTTCCTAAACTGTGGAGCCCAGTACTCCAGCTGCGGCCTCACCAAGGCCAAGTACAGTGGGAGGATGACATCCTGGGTCTTGCTCAAGGTGCATCCATAGATGCAAGCCAGAGTTTTGTTCACTTGTGAGCTGCGATATCACATTGGTGGCTTATGTTCATCTTGGGGTCAATCATGATCCCCAAGTCTCTTTCAGTCATGGTGCTAGCAAGTATAGCACTGCTAAGCCTATAAGTATGATGCAGGAGCACCTTGCATTTTTCCATATCGAATGCCATCAGGTTTTCATCTACTTGCCTTGCAAGTCTATGGAGATTGGCCTGGACCACCAGCCTATCCTCAAATGTGGGCACCCTTCCCCAAAATGTGGTGTTGTCAGTAAACTTAGCCAGTCTGCTTCTGACACCAGTGTCCAGATCATTTAAGAAGACATTAAAGAGTACAGGTCCGAGAACGGAGCCTTGGGGGACACCACTAGTCACTGAGTGCCATGTTGATTCGGTTCCATCAACTACCACCCTCTGGGTCCGACCTCAAAGCCAGTTCCCCAGCCATTGGGCTGTAGAGTAGTCAAGGCTGCAGGTGCCCAATTTTTCCATGAGGGAATCATGGGACATCAAGTCAAAGGCTTTTTTAAGTCCAAATATATGATATCAACCTCTTCCCTTTTGTCCAGGTAATGTCACCTGGTCATAGAAGGAAATGAGGTTGGTCAGGCAAGACCTACTCGCAGGAAACCTGTGCTGGCTATCCCTCACAGTGTTGCCTTCTGTTAGCCTGTCAAGAATGGTTTCTTGATAATTTTTTCCAAAATTTTCCCAGGGTTTGAGGTCAAACTGATTGGCCTGTAGTTTTCCAGGTCTTCTTTCCTCCCTTTCTTGAAGATGAGCGCTACATTAGCCCTCTTCCAATCTTTAGGTACTTTGCCCGAGCACCATGAGTTCTCGAATATGCTTGTCAGTGGCCACACTATGATGTGTGACAATTCCTTTAGCACTCTTGGGTGCAATCTATCTGGACAAGTTGATTTGTGGGGGTCCAGCCTCTCAAAATGCTCCCTCACAAGATCCATGCCAGTGTGGGCATATATTCATCCTCACCCTGGTCATTCTACATCACATTAGGCAGGGTCGTCCCTTTGGGCTGGTGAAAAACAGACACAAAGTAATCATTAAGCAGAATGGCTTTTTCTTGGGTGTTGGTAGTCAGCTGCCCCAGCTGGTTTAGCAGGGGTCCAGTGTTGCCCTTGTTTTTCTTTCAATTCCCCACATATCTGAAGAAGGGCTTTATATTGTCCTTGATTAGTGTAGCCAGTTGGAGTTCAGTTGCAGTCTTGGCTTTCCTAGTTCACTCCCTGCAGGTGCAGACTAGTGCAGAATACTCCTCTTTAGTGGTATTTCCTATCTCCCATCCTTTATAAGCCTCTCTTTTTAGATGTAAGAGGTCCATGAGTTTCTTGTTGAGCCAAGGGGGTTGTTGAGCCCTTTTACCACCTTTCCTACAGGTTGGGATGGGTTCCGCTTGTGTTTCTAGGATCGCTTCTTGAAGGAGCACCCACTCATCAGGAACTCCCCTCTCTGTGAAATCATGGCCTCTCAGGGCCTCAAGAACAAGCCTCCTGAGCTTATGAAAGTCAGCTTTCCTAAAGACGAGGACTATTGCATTGCTGGCTGACTTGCCAGCTTTGTGATGGATAGTGAAAGTGATCAACTCATGGTCACTTCACTCAGCTTCCCTTCAATTCTTAGGTTGCAGATTAAATCATTCCCTTTGGCCAGTACCAGGTCCAGCTGTGCTTAAACTTCTTATTTTGCAGGCGTTATATTTTATTGGACTGACCGCATGATTTGGATTGTCTGAGACAAGCTTTCAGGTATCATAATACCCTTCCTTGGGTCTCTTGCCTCTTCCATTGTACAAAAACAAGTTTATAGAGATTTTCCCTTCTGGGACTTCCTGTTACCATTTTTCATGTGGGCAGTGTTCATCTGACTTTCTCCAGAGAAGGCTGGAAAAATCTGAGAATAGCTCTCAGTAAACATTTAAAATGTAAGGCCAGATCCTTGGCTGATGAAAACTGGCATTGCTCTACTAAAGGCAATGGTGTTACACTGGTTTGCATCAGCTGAAGTTTGGCTCCAAGCTTATAGGGTTTTTAAGCTAGCAAGAAAGAGTAAACAAACTGTATTGTACATTTTCCAGGGACACAGAAAGAATAAAAAGGATTAAGGCCTGACTAGCCTGTGTTTTATCAAATAACCAACAAAAGACAGGCATATTTTAGATAAATATAGATGGCTTCTTAAAAGCAATTAAATATAAGAAATGATGACACAACACTGGCCTTTATCTTTCCAGATGCATTACAGTCTAGCATCTGATGTTCCAGAGAATGCCTATCATGCATTACCGTCAAAATGATGCTGAAAATCAGTCGTTAGCATTAAAGAAGTTAGAATCAAGCCAGTCTGAAGCCCTTAAATTTTTGTCTGGTCTGTAAATATCTGTCATATTATCCATCTGGTTAGGAAAGTTGCATGTGACCATCCATATTTTTGTACTGCCTTTGCCTGCCAAGTGCAGATTTATTATAGCCGTGGTTTGTTGTTTTCTTGTTTCCAAGTATGCGAACACTCTCATGCTCTGTTGCTTTTTGCTGAAGTGGCACATGAATCAAACAAGTTTTGTTGAAGTGGTTGGAGAAGGCAACCACGTATGTGCACAAGAATATCTTATGACTATTTATGTTCATTTCCCCTAAGGTCCACAGAATGACCTGCCAGCCTTCTTTTTCATTCTAAGAATTTATTAAATCATTTCTTCCTCCCTCCCCATAGATTACTTGGAAATTCTGAAAATTCTCTTATACAAAATTTTTGAATCCACCAAGTTATTTTAAATCTTAAAACTGCACCTGTCAGGGCAACTCATATGCATTTTGTGGGCTTCACTTAGGATTTTTGCACATACTCATCACAGATTTGGGGCTAAATTCTGAAGTGATATAAAATAGTATGTATTTTAGACTCCCTTGCACTCTTTCAGACACCTTTAGTGGTATTTATACCCAGTCTAAGCTGGTGCAATGTATGTACCAAAGAATCAAAAATGAAGTAGGAGCACAGTTAAGACACTTGACTGAAATTTAGCTCTACCACAGATTTTCTGCATGATTTTGGGCAAATCACTTAATGTCCCCATGCCACAACTCCATTCCTGTACAATGGGGTCATTAATGCTTTCTTTCTCCCACACTCTTGTCTATTTACAATGTAAGCACTTGGAGGTAGAAACTTGCTTTTACTCAAAATCTGTAGATAAACTTTCACAGTGAAGCCCTGATTTCCACTTTGCCTTCAATTTGTAAATAAATAAGATATATTGAACAATTAACAAGGTACATTTTTATCGCTTTGCCTCAACAAGTGAGTTAAACTCATTTGGACATCACTGGACATTAGCAAAATGATTCCAAAATATTCTAATGGAGATATATACTCTTGTCTGTTAGTTCAACAGCAGCAATTGGAGCTGAATGAAGTCTCTCTAGTTGCTCAGTTTTTAAAGTCAGATATTTTCTGAGTATTTGATGGCAGCTCCTTGACTTCTGCGTACTACCCTCGGAGATTACCAGGTGGTCAGATCTTCAAAACCCAGGACCCAGTTTCCCAGAGCAGAAGAAATTGTCTGTGTTCAGTATGGCCCAGCCATTGGCCTTCTAAGGGAAATTAAGGGCACATACACAATTCTAAAATAATGAGAAGTGATCAAACTTGCATCATCCTAGATATTGCTTCTGCATATGATCCCACATCCTTAAGTAGTCATAATATTATTGTGAAATAATTATTATTTAGCCATGTATTTTAAAACTTTGTTCCTACCCTTATTCCTTACAGGAAAGATGGGAGGCTTCATCTTTTAAACAGTTTTCTAATCAAGTTAGAAACAGAACTAGAAGAAGCCTCCTAGGTCACTGAGTCCAGTCACAGGCAACCATTTATGCAAAAAGGTCCACTAGAATATCTACTCTGGTACCTCTTGTGGCAGAAGGCCACCTCTGTTTCTCCCCAAAAACTCTGCTCCGTGACCATTTCGTTAGGATGGGCCCAGCAGAGGATACACACCTTACCCTCTCTCTTTAGGTAACCTGAGCTGGATACATTCCTGAGGGAGCGGGGAGACCTGCTCCCTCTGCCTACGTGACTGGTATCACATACCTGGGTGAGGGGCTTGCTCCCTGGGGAGCTAGGAACTGCCAGTCTGCCCAGCAACTAGTGATGCATTTCAAATTGGTTGGCTGACAGCCAACAGGTGCTGGCCTCCATTGGACCAGGTAAATGAGGTCACAAGGGCTATATAAGTTAAGGACTGCCCAGGAGGAGGGGGCAGCAGCCATGAGGGAAACTCAGAGAGAGAGAAGAGCTGGACCATCTGAAACTTGCTCGCTCTCTCAAAACTCATGATCAAGGAACTGCCTGCCTCCAGAGGGAATCTCCACCTGCCTCTGGATGACACTTGTGAGTAAGCTAGCTGAGATCTAACTAGATATATAGCTTGCACTAACTCAAATGCATGATCAAAGGCTACCCAGCCAGGGGAGTTTGCTCTATGGGATTTCTCTGATATTGCTCTACCCTGTACCCTATTCTAACCCTACCCTTTGTTACCAATAAAGTTCTCTTTTGTACCTAGTGTGGGAAACTTATTGGGAGTGGGTCTAGATTATGCCTTGGGGTCCCCTTGGTTCAGCTGACTAAGGGAGACCACTACTTGTGCTTCTGACTGAGGGAAGCCTCCCAAGTTCTTGAAGTGAATCAAGTACCCTCGAGGGCTACTAGGCCTGTGTTTCCCAGGGTGCACAGAGCCAGAATCAAGCCTAGCCCTGGGTGGTGGCAGTGGAACCTCCAGGCTGGTGGGTGTGCTCCAGGAAGGGGGTCGGCCAGACGTGAGGCACCCCCAGGGAGGCACTCGGAGCCTGGAAGGTGGTTGGGTGCAGTGAGGTGGGCGGCTCAACGCAGGAGTGCCCCCTACTGGCCTGCCACACCTCTTACACATCATAGCCATAAAGCACCCTTACAGCATGCCACAGGTAAAAAGGAAAGGAGACAAGGGCACTGCCAGTGTCTTGCAAGTGCAGTCTCCAGAAACTGAAATAGAAACAAATGGGGCAAGCACTGTATTCCTATTACTTCTCGGTCATGATTCTTGACCATGCAGTAGTCACCATTGTGGAACAGATAATTTATATGGAGAAACAAATTCCTATTAATGACAGTGATGATACTGACAAAGTCATTATTGCTTGTGACAAAATTAAGAGACAAATTGTAACTGCTCTAAAGTGAAGTTCAACATTTTTGAATGTTTGATTCAAGAAGCCACCTAAACAAATCTACACCCCACTGGTAAAATCCTGGTCCTTCTGAAGTCAATGCCAAAACTCACATTGACTTTAATATGTCAGGGATTTCACCCTTTTTGTTCAGAAAGTGGAGTTGGCTACCTTGTACATTACTGTTTTTTTCTGTTTTAGGTCAGGCTGGAAAAACGTAAAGAACTCATCATATTTTGATATTTTTGTTTATTTTCTACTGCCAAAACAGAGAAATGCAGAGTGGCAGCAAAGCAAATAATGTTTAAAAGCAGGGTAACTGAACTTTCCCAGATTTTTTTTTAAATTTATCTTAAAGAGGTTTTGGTTCATTATTACTTTAACCGCCCTGGACCACTTTTTTTTTCTTGTGACACCCTCTTCTCTTGTGTAGTTTGGGTGTACATGGGTTTGTACTTTCCTCTCCAATTGAGGGAATTATTGGCAGGGCAGTGTGCTGTAGAGGGACACAACAGCCCAGTGGCCTCCTCCATCCCCTATAGAGTCAGGTCCAGTCAATCAATTACTTAACTATATACAGATTTATTATTACAACAAAACCATTAAAGGGTAAGGACACAGATTATATGCATGTAAAAATTTACAAAACAATAAACCCTATAATATATACATACATATATACATTATGTATGTGTGTGTGTGTATACACACGCACACACTATATATATATAATATATACACACACACACGCACACACTATATATATATAATATATACACACACACACACACACTATATATATATAATACACACACACACACAGATATACACATACCCAGTTATCATTTAAAATACAGATGAATAGAACAAACCAGACCAAAGTATATTGATTGGGCAACCTTATAACTCTATTCACATACAAACTATTACTTCAGATTATTCACATAAACTGTAAGGCACAGTCCACAAATATAATCAGCAGTCCTTAGACTACCTGGGTGCCATCCAGGGCGGGGGCCCCACTCCAAAGGTACCACTATAGGAAAGGAGGTGGGAGGAAAGAAAAAGGAGAGGAAGACCCCAAAGACTCCTAAGCTTCCCTGCTATCAACCAGGAGTGGCCCACATGGTGCCCCTTTACAATCCTTGGGGGGGTCCCTCCCCCGTGGGGGTCCTCTCTCTAGAGTAACTTCCTACTCCACAGTCCCAGTTGCCTTTTGCTCTCCAGGTCAAGCTCTGTCCCCGCTGGGTTTTCCTGCCACCTGACTATGCTGCCACGGTCCTGGCTCAGGGCCACATGCATCACTGTATGTAGTGGGCGCTTCACCTTGTGCTAGAGGTTGGAGGCCTGGACAGCCTTATGCAGAACTGGGGCTCGGTCTGTTCCCAGATACTCTGGGCAGCGTTGTCTGCACTGAGCTGCTGCCCCGTGTCAGCAGCTGTAGACCCGAGCCACCTCAAGCGGCTCCTAGGGTCTCTCACCCTCCGTGCAGTGCCTCCTGCACTGAGCTCCCAGCCTCATTCTGGGGGCTGAGTTCCTGAGTCACCCCAGGGGCTCCAAAGATCCTGCTCCATGCACCGGGTCTCTGGCCACATGCCAGAAGCTGCATACCCGAGCCACCTCACGCAGCTCCCAGGATCTGGATGCCATACATTGTGCTGCACACCGAGAGCCTAACTGCTGTAGCCACGCCACGCTCCCTGCTGACAGAAGTCTTCAGGGACTCTTCCTGGGCTACAGCTTCGCCCTGCTGAGCAGCTCTCCTCAGTTCTTCTAAGCCCTGCTCTTCTCTCTTCTCTGTCCCCAATGAGCACAAGAAGTACCCAGGTAAGAGACAGGGGTCCAGATAGTCCTGGGACTGGGGGAGCGGTGCATACACCCTCAGGAGGCCTTAAATGCCTCTACACTAATGCTCGTAGTATGGGGAACAAGCAGGAGGAACTTGCCCTCCTGCTAGCTTATACAAACCCAGACATAGTGGGGCTCACTGAAACTTGGTGGGATCCAACGCATGACTGAGTTGTAAACACCAAGGGCTATAGGCTGTACAGGCGGGATAGAACAGGGAGGAAAGGTGAGGTGTGGTGCTTTACATCAAAAAGCAATACACATCCTCTGCAAACAGCACTGAGTCAGTGGAGGGGCAGACTGAAGTGCTTTGGGTCAGAATATAAGGGGGTCAAGGGACTTAACAGTGGGGGTCTACTACAGACCACCCAACCAGGGGGAAGAGCTGGACCGGGAATTCTCAGGTCACCTCGCGGAGGCACTTAACTCAAAGGACGTGGTCATCATGGGTGACCTAAACCATCCAGACATCTGCTGGGAAGAGCAGTCAGACAGGTCTGACCGCTCATGTAGGTTCCTAGCCGAGTTACAGGACCTCCATCTAACTCAGGAGGTGCACAGTCCCACCAGGCGAAATGCCTTGTTGGACCTGGTCCTGGCCACAGGCGATGACCTGGTGAGGGGACTGCGGATGCTCAACCACCTGGGTGATAACGATCATCGCCTACTGGAATTCACCACCCAGCACAGGGTGTCAAAGGCCTGCAGCAAGGCAGCAACCCTGGACTTCAGGAGGGCAGATTTCAATGAGGTAAGGAGGCACTGAGGTCCCAGAGGGGAGGGGAGGGGAGGGGAGGGAAGGGGAGTTGGGAGTCCAAGAAGAGTGGTTGTTCCTTAAGGAGACGATTCTCCAAGCCCAAAGTGTGACAATCCCAATGCAGATCAATGTGGGTAAGAGTGCTCAAAAGCCTCCATGGCTCACCAAAAGCATCCAGGAATATCTCAAAGCTAAAAAGGAGGCATACACCCAATGGAAGGGAGGGGCCATCACCAAGGAGGATTATACCTCCATTGCTCAAGATTGTAGGGTGGCTGTTAGGAAGGCTAAGGAGGAGACAGAACTGGGACTAGCAACCCGGATCAAAGATAACAAGAAGTCCTTTTTTAAATACATAGCAGGTAAAAAGAAGGTACTGGGTAACATGGGGCATCTGCAGGACATGCTTGGAAATCTGGTGGTTGCACCAAACGATGAAGCTAACCTCTTTAACAAATTCTTTGCCTCCATTTTTGCCACATCCCCCTTACCGGGATCCCTGACAGACCCAAGGGAGGCACAGCCAGGCCCAGGGTCAGTGGGGACCTAGTCAGGGAACTTCTGGTGGGACTAGACGTGTTCATATCAGCAGGTCCTGACAATCTCCACCCCAGAGTGCTGAGGGAATTGGCAGAGGTCATTGTGGGACCCCTGGCACAGCTTTACGAGCACTCGTGGTACTCTGGAGAGGTGCCAGAGGACTGGAAAAGGGCCAATGTGGTACCCATTTTCAAAAAAGGGAGGAAAGAGGACCCAGGAAACTATAGGCCTGTTAGTCCTACCTTGGTCTGGGGAAGCTCTTTGAGAAAATTATCCAGGAGCACATCTGCGAGGAACCAGCAGGGGAGATTATGCTTAGGGACAATCAACATGGGTTCATTAGAGACAGGTCCTGTCAGACCAACCTGGTTGCCTTCTACAACCATGTCACAAAATCCTTGGATGCAGGTGTTGCAGTGGACATAGTCTTTCTGAACTTTAGGAAGGCCTTTGACACCGTCTCTCATCCCATTCTCATCAAAAAATTAGGCAACTGTGGTGTCGATGCCTACACAGTCAGATGGGCTGCAAATTGGCTGGAGAGCTGCACCCAGAGAGTGGTGGTGGATGGGTCATTTTCGACCTGGAGGGGTGTGGGCAGAGGGGTCCCCCAGGGCTCGGTCCTCGCACCCACACTGTTCAACATCTTCATCAGCAATTGGAACAAAGGGGGTGAAAAGCACCTTGTTCAAATTTACAGATGACACTAAGATGTGAGGAGAAGTGGGCATGCTAGAAGAGAGGGACAGGCTACAACTAGATCTGGACAGGTTACAGGGGTGGGGGGAGGAGAATAGGATGGGTTTCAATACTGACAAATGCAAGGTACTGCACCTGGGGAGGAAGAACCAGCAGCATATCTACAGGCTGGGGGACTCCCTTCTCGTCAGCACAGAGGCAGAAAAGGATCTTGGAGTCACTATTGATTCCAAGATGAACATGGGCTGCCTATGTAAGGACACAGTCAGGAAGACTAACCGCACCTGGTCATGAATTCACAGATGCATCACGAGTAGGTCCAAGGAGGTGATCCTCCCCCTCTATGCGGCATTGGTCAGGCCACAGTTGGAGTACTGCGTCCAGTTCTGGGCGCCGCACTTCAGGAGGGATGTGGACAACTTGGAGCGGGTCCAGAGGAGGACCACTTACATGATAAGGGGCCAGCAGGGCAGGCCCTATGAGGAGAGGCTAAGGGACCTGAACCTGTTCAGCCTCCACAAGAAGGCTGAGAAGGGATCTGGTGGCCATCTATAAACTGGCCAAGGGGGACCAGCAGGCAATGGGAGAGTCCCCATTCCCTCAAGCACTACTTGAAGTAACAAGGAATAATGGCCATAAGTTGACTTAGAGTAGATTCAGGCTGGACATCAGGAGGCACTACTTCACAGTCAGGGTGGCTAGGATCTGGAACCAACTTCCAAGGGAAAAGGTGCTCAATCCTACCCTGGGGGCCTTCAAAAGGAGGCTGGATAATCACCTAGCTGGGGTCATTTGACCCCAGCATTCTTTCCTCCCCATGGCAGGGGGTTAGACTTGATCGGCTCAGGTCCCTTCCGACCCTACCAACTATGAAACTATATGCTCCCCCTTGGGAGCAGATTTGCTCTTAGTGGGAGCAACCAGGTACAGGGCTGCTTCCACCCTGAGTGCTAGTTCAGGGGCTGGTCCCCATGTGCATAGGGCCAGGGGAGCTCTGCCAGCTGCAGTGGCAGCTATCTCCTGTCCCCATACACACTTCCCTGCACAGCCCAGGGCTAGCCAAGAACTGTCCTGTTCTGGGGCAGGCCCCAGCCAGCTCTGGGCTGTGAGGAATGTTCTCCATGCAGCCTGGGGCTGGCCAGGAACTGTCTCGCTTCTGGAGTAGGTCTCAGCCAGCCTTGGGCTGCATGGGGAACTCATGGGCAGAATTCCTTAATACAGTACTAACTAACTGCACAGTACCTAAAGTTACTGCACAGTAGCACCGGTGCATGGTTATTTAGTGACACTTCCTGCGTATTAGCCTTATAACATTGCACAGTAAGCTATAAGCACGGTTTTTGCTGTGATACCCTGCTGCACAGTATTATTAGATTAATACCCTGTAAGTGTCTTGTGTAGACACACCCACTGTGACTTTACTGTGGAGCTAATTAGGCAACTGCAATAAACATTGCATGTAGATTCTCCCAGGATATGGGAAGTAGTAAATAGTATAATTTAAAAATTGGAGTAAAAATCTCTTCTTTCTTTCTTTGTTTGTACATAACCCTCTTCCACCCCCTCTAGGGTGCTTGTCAATACAACTCCTAACAAAACCCAATGGCATGTTATTTAGCAATGCAAGACACCTCATTGCCTTCACCCTCAAGCTGGCTCAAATGAGGGGAGTTCATAAGAAGTGCCATACTGGGTCAGACTGATGATCCATTTAGCCTAGTATCCTGTTCAACATCATTCAGACCCAAAAATCAAGTGAGTTGATGAGAGATTTTTTTTCCTAGTTGTCTTATGAAAGGGGTGTTTGACCTGGCCCATGGGCCAAATCTGGCCTGCAGAGCCATGCCACCCAGCCTGCAAGGATCCCCACAGCTCAGGAAATTTAGTGGCAGGGAAGCTATGGAAGCTCCATGCCACCAGATCCAGCCTCACCAGGGCCATTGCCATGCAGCAGAACCAGTGCCAGGCCCACCCCCTGCCCTTCTGAATCAGGCCTGGCTGCTCCACATCCCCTTGCCCCACACCCCTGCCAGTCCAAATTGGGGCCAGGCCACACCCATCCCTACCCTGCCTATCTAGACTGGGGACAGGCTGCTTCCTGCCCCCTCCCCCCCAACACACACAGCCGAATTGGAGCCATTCTGCCCCACCGTGATGCCCTCCCATCCCCATGCATCAGGATTAGGGCTAGGCTGCTTCCCACCCCTCTGGGCAGCCAGATTTGGGTTGAGCTGTGCATCCTGTCCCCTCCCCCCCACAGCCAGATCAGATCCTACCACACCAGTCCCATGTGCTGGATTGAGTCCACCAGCTGAACATAGCCTGCAGGTGGACCTGGCACTGTCCGTCCAGCCCACAGTGTGAAAAGTTTGGGCACCACTGCCTCATGGAATATAAACTGATCAAACTGAAAAAAATGCGGTTTGTTCCTCAATTCATTTCTTGTAGAAGACAAATGTAAACAAGCAACAGAGACACACATTTTTTTCTACAGGATTTATAAATAGAGCCACCATTTTGCCCAAGAGAAACCCAGCTTTTGAATAAGATCATAATTGTAACTAACTGTATGTACTATATACTGAAAGATTAGATTTGTCATTCTTCTTGAGACCCACTTCATAAGAAGTACAGGTACAGGAAAGGAATGAGATGTGGGGGGCTTAAAGCCAACTTTTGTCCCTTTGGTATTCAAGACACTTCTGCAGCATGCTTTCCCCTTAAGGGTGCTCCTACCAACACTTAGCTGGAACAGTTCCCATGAGGTGATTTTGGGAGACAAGAATCACCAAAACACAACACACAGTAGCCACACAGCATGATTTTCCTTATGCAAGGGCTGCAGGAAGAGGAAAGGCAAGCAGTGGAAAACTTTTCCAACAGCTCTGCCTTGCACCGATGTGTATTCAGTGGTAGCCGGTTCTACTACCTACATGAAACCTTTCATCACCACAGCAGAATTTAAAATCGGGACCTAGGTACCTGATACCATACATCTTCCTTGTTCCGTCACAAGTACTACCTGATCAATGTTAAAATCTCATATCCTGGAGTGGGAGAATAGAAACCAGGATGATTGCAAGCGTTATCAAAAATAATTGCTGACAGGATGATTAGTAATAAAAAACCTTTTATTTTTCATTTACAGTTGTAGCCAAATTGTCTCCAGTCATTCTTTACCTAAATAAATAAATAAATAAATAGAGTTAAGTAATGCAGGAACTCTCAAATAATTGTGTGTGTATTACATGTATCATCCAGATGGAAAATATCTGTCAGTTATGCAAAGCACTAAATTCCTGAGTAATCATTTCTATCAGATATTACTAAAGTGGTACTCTTATGTTTATGACAGTCTGTGCTACTAATCCATGCTACTGACAGTCCATGCTACTGGTTGAAAATATACACACATACCCCTTAACTAAAAGCAAAATACACTGCACAATGCAAAATGTTAGTAATATGTTTGGACAATGAGAAAAATTTATGAAAGTCATCCAGACATCCTGGACATCTGAGAACTGTGAGGACACTAACTGTGTGTGGTTGGCAGCTTGCTTATCCTCCCCACCATTCACAATGCTTTTTATATATCGGATTATGTTCGGTCCATAAGGACAGATTATGATCTGTTGCACAATCTCACAAAGTAGCAAGGGTGCAGAAGGCCCCCTGTGTGGTCCTGTGTGGGTTACATCACAGAGGAAAAAGAAGCCTCTATAGAGCTGCTACCTTACATTGTGCTTCAGTGAGCAGAGAGTAGGAGGGAAAAGGTAACTCTGGTATGTGCTAACTGACTGAAAAGACAGTAGTAAATTAACTGCTAACAGGGTTTCAGCCATTGTCTGGGACAACCCAGGAAGAAGCTTGGATCCTGAGAATCTCAGTTCCCTTTTTGATCTGCTCAAGTTGACCACTGGGACTCAGCATAACTTCTGAAGGGACAGCCTAGCTTTAAAAAATATGCTTAACATTGGAACAAGCATGTTGATCTTTCTCAAGAGGAGATTAGCTATACAGTCTAGCAAAAACCCTAATGGACAGTAGCTTGCCACAACCAGAAGGAATAATATACTCCATAAAAAAGGCAAATACATTCCCAAAACAAGTAAGAGACAACTGAAAAGGAAAAATGCTGAATGGTCAAATACAGCAGAGTCCGACTCTATTCACTGTATTAATTGGGAGTTTTGTCATTGACTTCAGTAGAAGGGCAGAGTTAGGTCCATCAAAAAAGCCTAGAGGCTGAACTTTGCTGTACTTTGGATTAGGCTGAATACACAATGTACTAGTGTTGATTTAACTTGACCTCTGAGAGAAAGCAGCATTGCAATACCATGTGAGGGCTTCTTCCCAGGATTGAGATAAAGAGGGAAAATTACACATGGGAGGAAAAGTGTTAAAAACAACTGCTTCTACTGATGTTTGGAGGAAATTGTGTAAATATTTATGCAAAGACAGCTTTGCAGAACATAGCAAGCTGCATCGAGCTCCCCTTGCCAGTGCGTACATTCAGCAACACAGTTGGATCAACAGCCTGAAAAGCAGATGTGCCAATTTCCTGTATTTGATGATGATGATTCCTAATTACACCAGAGCTGTGGCAATGTCCTATCCTTGTATGACTCTTAATTTTGTTTCACGACATCAGCTGTGCAACTTTCTTCCGGTGTGCAATCATTGTTACGCTGCAGTCACGAAAACCTTTGGGCCAAGTAACAACACTATATTGCAACTGCTAACAGCGTTTTTTTGGGAGCATTGTTTTTACATGACAGCATGAAATGTAATTGAATAATCTGCATACAACAGAGATACCAACTCACAATATGGTTGTAATTATCTTTGCAGCCTGAAATTCATTCCTGCACAGAGAGCCAGTACCAAGGTATTTCTACCACTCAACTGCTTAAAATAGGGCTTAATCTGTGTGCTGGTCTCTTCTCAGCCTTTCAAATTGAGAATTTCACCTACATTTAATTATCTAAGGTTCAGTTTTACGGTATGAGTAGAATTTTCTCAGTAGTGATGATTTTACTAAATGCTGCTAATTTCAGGGCTTGACCCAAAGTTCACTAAAATCAGTGGAGAAACTGGTTCTGAAGTCAGTAGGATTTGGATTTGCCCTTTAGTGTTATTTACTCTCTCCTGCCAATTATTTTGGCACTGAACCTAAAGATATGCATATTTCTTTAGCAGATAGGCCCAGGAAAGTCAGGGGTGGTGCCACATTCTACCAACTAATTTATTTGAAAGGTTATAAATTGTTCAGCAAGATCCAAGAGTCTCTTAGCAACTGGTGCTGCAGAACCTAATCAAACTTTGAAACACATTGTTTAGACAAAGACTGTGGTATGCAAAATGGATAGTGATTCCTACTCCAAGCAGTCTTCCCTTCCCTGCTTTGTTATAATGTAGGAAGGACACCATAGCAGTAGCCATAAGCTATGTGATAAACAAGTACCTGTTGAGTTGTTTGCAGATTGAGCACTAGTGACAACTCCGACATTAGAACCCATAATCTTACTTCATAGATTTCATAGACGTTTGGGCTGGAAGGGACCTCAGAAGATCAGAGTCCAGCCCCCTGCCCTAGGGGCAGGAAGTCAGCAGGGGTCATAGGATCCCAGCAAGATAAACATCCAAAGATCTCTTGAAGGCATTCAAAGTAGGTGCTTGAACCACCTCTGGCAGCAATCTATTCCAAACCTTGGGGGCTCGGACAGTAAAGAAGTTCTTCCTTATGTCCAGCCTGAAACAGTCATGGAGGAGTTTGTGACCATTTGAACTTGTCATCCCCTGGGGCGCTCTGGTGAACAGATGTTCCCCCAGGTCCTGGTGAGCACCCCTGATAAACTTGTAGGTGGCCACCAGATCGCCCTTGAACCTGCATTTTTCCGGGCTGAAGAGTCCCATAGCTCTCAGCCTCTCAATATAAGGACTGTTTTCCTGACCTCTGATCATGCACGTGGGGGAGTCTCCTCTGGACTCTCTCAAGTTTCTCCACATCCTTTTTGAATTGTGGAGCCCAAAACTGGATGCAGTACTCCAGCTGTGGCCTCACCAAGGCCAAGTACAACAGGAGAATGACCCGTCCTAGAATTTGCTTGAGAAGCATCTATGGATGCAAGCCAGCGTTTTGCTTGCTTTACTAGCTGCAGCATAACATTGATGGTTCACATTCATCTTGTGGTCAGTCATGACCCCCAAGTCCCTTTTGACCATAGTGCTAGCCAGCATAGTACTGCCGAGCCTATAAGCATGCTGCAGGCTTTTCTTCCCAAGGTGGAAAACCTTGCATTTTTCGGTGTTAAACACCATCAGGTTCTCATCCATCCATTTCCTGAGCCTGTCAAGGTCAGCCTGGATCACCCTCCTGTCCTCAGGTATGGATGCTTTACCCCAAAGTTTGGTGTCGTCAGCAAATTTGGCCAATCCACTTCTGATACCAATGTCTACATCATTAATGAAGATGTTGAATAGTATAGGTCCCAAGGACAGAGCCTTGAGGGACCTCACTGGTCACAGCACACCACGACGATTGACTTCTGTCAACCACCACCCTCTGGGTCTGACCATGGAGCCAGTTCCCTAGCCAGTGGATTGTGGTGAGGCCAAGGCCACAGTAGGCCAGTTTTGCTAAGAGGTGATCATGGGATACCAGATCAAAAGCTTTTTTAATGTCAAGATATATGACATCAATCTCTTCTCCTTTGTCCAGGTGATAGGTCTTGGCTATATTCCTGGGAAAAGTTCCACTGATTATATAAGATAAGGATTTCAGGTAAACAAGACAAGTGTACCCAGGTGGTCAACTGAAGAAATGACACAGAGTAATTTAGCCGATGCAGAGCTCTAGGCTATCATGCCAAGGCTCCTTATGGTACTTGTGGTAGCTTGCCTAAAATTAGCTTGGGCATCACATTGTATAATGTATACATACCCTATGATCCCTTTATAGTCTTCATTAATACCTTACATATTTGAAACTTGAGCATTATATATGCATCTGGGTCAAGTTTTCAGGACACAAAATGTAAAATATTGAATGATTGTCTTTGGGATAGAAATGTATTTCAACTGTTTAATATTACCCATAGCAAAAGACCGTATGCATTATATAGTAACTTAAGTATGGTGATATTTGATTAGTAATAGCAAATTAATTCACAATCATCTTTCATTTTACAAGAAATAAAGCTAATTTTATTTAATAGAGATGTTTTATATTTAAAAAAAAACAACTATTGAGGATAGAGATTCTACAACCTCTTTAAGCACTGGAATAAATTACCTGTAGCGATCGTGAAATCTCCTTCCATGGTAGATTTTAAGAGTAGGTTAGACTGTAAACTCTTTGGGCAGGCACCTTCTCTCATTGCTTAGCCTAATGGGGTCTTTATTTCAGTTGGACCCCACCCACAAATATTATTATAGTGTAAATACATAACAACATGCCATGTACTGTATGGAGGCTCAGAGCTTTGCCGTATGCTTGACATCTCCCACACACATCAGAAGCCTTGGTCCCAGTTTTACATATCCTAAATGAAATGTATACTGCCAGT
>NW_005842234.1:1268502-1274637 GCF_000455745.1 Alligator sinensis
CATTTGCAGGTACAAATCCTGATCCTAAAATCGCACCCAAGTAAGAAGCCTCACTGAAATCAGTGCAGGTGTCTTCACAGGCAGGAAATATATTAATTGGCTATTGACTAACCTGAGTTTTTTCAATTTATGTGGAAGCAGCTTTTCTTGTTCATTTCAAAATTATCACTACAAGAAAATTTGACATATATAGCGTTTTAAATGTGGGTGATCATACTTCTCCATGTGTCTCAGCAGGTGTGCTTGGCAGTATGGCTGCTGAAACAAAATAAGAAACTATTAAATCATTATCACATTCATCCTCTGAGTCAGAAATGGAGGGTGATTAAATCTGCATTCACCTGGAGAAGACATGTTACCTAGATATAAACAAGGCTTGTTAATGCCAGTTCAAAATAGTCTAGAGAAGAGAAGACTGAGAGGGGATTTGATAGCAGCCTTCAACTACCTGAAGCAGGGTTTGAAAGAGGATGGAGCTAAACTGTTCTGAGTGGTGGCAGATAATAGAACAAGAAGCAACAGTCTGAAGCTGCAGCAGGGGAAGTTTAGGTTAGATACTAGGAAGAATTTTCTCACTAAGAAGGCAGTAAAACACTGGAACAGGTTACCTTGAGAGGTGGTGAAATATGCATCCTTCGAGGTCTTCAAGACCCAGTTAGACAAAGCTTTGGCTGGGGTGATCTAGCTGGAGATAGTCCTGCTTTGAGCAGGGGGTTGGATCTAGACTAGATGACCTCCTGAGGTCCCTTCCAACCCTAGCTTTCTATGATTTTAAGATGCATTTATAGCCAGATAAAGACAAGTTTTGATGCACAGATCCTAGAAATGTCCCCTACTTGCATCAAGCCATCATCTTAGCTTCTGCCTGTATTATTTCCTTTTTCAGAAGAATTGCCCCCTTTTTTGATCTGTTAGACCACACAATTCCCAGTTCCCACCCTTCCAAGAATTCTTGGAGCCTATTGCTACTGTGCTTTGAAAGATGATCTACAGTCACCTTAGCAAAGAATTCTGGCACTTGCTGCGTTACATGTTAAAAAGCAATATTACTTGGTTGGAGAGAAGACATAAGGTCACAGCTAAACTAGATTATCTGGAACTAAGCTACTGATCAGTGACCAAGATTGTCCCAATACTATTTCAATAGGGGTCTCATTCATCAACCAAGCTAATGCCTAAGCCTTCCCCTGTAAGAAATGAATGATAATCTTTGTACATAGGCTTTCCTTATCATTATAATACATATAGGTCTCTAATTAGATTGGGGCTCTATTATATAAAACCATACTTTAAGACCATCCCATGAAGCTTATAGTTTAAATGAGCTAAATAGACAAAGTGAGAGACATGAACCATTATTTTTCTAATGACGGTATGCAAAAGGGACTGAGACAGAGAGAGAGTATATGATTTCCAGTTGATATCTGTTACAGAGCCAGGAACTGAAGATGTATTTTCTGAATTCCAGCCCACTGTCTTACCCCAAAGCCACCTTCTGTAACTCCCATTATCTTAGCATTGTGATAATAATCAGTATGTGTAGCACAGTTCATACAGCACATTTTACTAGCTTAATATGAAACAGACTATATAGAAAAACTGCTTTGTTCACCAGTGAAATACAGCTATGTTTCAGGTAAAATGTGGCAACTATTCTCTGAGAGATATAACTTGTGCACATCTTTAAATGCAGGATGTAGAGAATAACTACAGGAAATCACCTACCATAAATCCAGTATGACTAATATCCTACTCTTATGAGCTATGTCATGAGATCCTTAATGAACACAAGTGAAAGACAGAGCTGAGTCATCACCACCTTATTGCCTGTCTCTTGAAAAAACACTTGTGTATGCTGACAGCAAGACGACAGTTCTTTCATCCTCGTTTATCTGACACGGGACCTACTGAACACACAATTGCTCCCAGATTCAGCCCATTATATCCATCTGGGCAGAGAAAGTGTGACAGGAGTGTGTGGGTGAGACTGTGTGCTCACGTTGCAATAAAAATTTAGCAGGGATACAGTCTTCTGAGAGGTAGTGCGAGAAAGAGAAAATGGACTGTGAACGTGTACTGTGAAAATAGAAGACTACCCCAAATCCTGACTCACAAGTCTGCTTACTTTCCTCCCCAACTACTTGATTCACTTAATCATTATGGCGCAAGAACTTTTCAGTGAAGAAGTTCAGTATAAAAGACAATGCAGAGAATGTAAACCTATTGGCTATTACTGAATTGTCAAGGATGTACATAACTACCTGAGACAGACAGAAGCACAGATCTTTGACAAGACTAGACCTGCCATTCAGTAGCAGCCCTCAGCAGCTGGCTAGTCTGCCTCCACTCCGGCTTTTCTGTAGCACTGCCTGGTGTCTCTCCTGCTGTACCTTGGCCTGCTTGCCAAATGATACTATAGAAGACATCCTGAGCCTTGAAGTAGTATTTTTTCCCCTTTGGGCCACCTGGCTCCACCCTTTGTTTTTGTCTAGGCCTCAACCATCTTCATCTTCGCCTGCTTACAGCTGGACCCCCACCTGGCCCTTTCACTCTCTTTTTTTCTGGCCTTCAGGGCAAAAGGAGATTAAAAGTTGCTGATTGCTTTCAGGCACCTACAATGTAGCCTCCAAACCTCCACTCACAGCCACTCCTGGTCCTTTGGTCTTTTGAATCACAAAATCATAGAAAGTGAGGTTTACAAGGGACCTCAGGAGGGCATCTATAGTCCAACCCCCTGCTCAAAGCAGGACCATCCCCAACTGAACCATCCCAGCCAAAGCTTTGTCTAGCCAGGATTTGAAACCTCCAAGGAGATAGCTACTCCTACCTCTCTGGGTAACCTGTTCCAGTGTTTTACTACTCTCCTAGTGAGACAATTCTTCCCAGTATCTAACCTAAACTTCCCTTGCTTCAGCTTGAAATTGTTGCTCCTTGTTCTGTCATCTGCCACCATTGGGAACAGGTTAGCTGCATCCTCTTTCAAACCCTTTCAGGTAGTTGAAGGTTGTCATTAAATCCCCTCTCAGTCTCCTCTTCTCTAGACTAAATAAGTCTAGTTCTCTCAGTCTTTCCTTACAAGTCATGTTCCGCAGCCCCCTCATCACTTTTGTTGCCCTTTGCTGGACTCTCTCCAATTTGTCCACAAAACTGAACACAGTATTCCAGATGTGGCCTCATCAGTACTGGATAGAGAGGAATAATCACTTCCCTTGCCCTACTTTCAACACGCCTACCAATGCGGCCCAGGAAGCCATTAACCTTCTTGGCAACAAGGGCACACTACTGGCTCATATTCAGCTAATTGTCCACTGTAACCCCCAGGTCCTTTTCTGCAGAACTGCTATCCAGCTAGTCAGCCCCCAGCCTGCACTGGTGCATGGGATTGTTCCATCCCAAGTGAAGGACTTGGCAGCTGTCCTTGTTGAACCTCATGAGAGTCCTTTTGGCCCAATCCTCCAATTTGTCTAGGTCACTCTGAATCCTAGCCCTACTCTCCAGTATATCTACTATCCTCAGCTTGGTGTCATCTGAAAACTTTCTGAGGGTACACTTTATGCCATCTTCCAGGTTGTTGATGAAGACATTGATGAACAAAGCCAGTCCCAGGACTGACCTCTCAGGCACTCCACTTGATACTGGCTACCAACTAGACATCAAGCCATTGATTACTATTCCCTGACCCCAATACTCCAGCCAGTTATCTATCCACCTGACAGTCTGTTCATCCAGCCTGTATTTCCTTAGCTTGCCTGGGAGAATGTAATGGGAGACCTTATCAAAAGCCTTGCTAAAATCAAGGTACACCACATCCATTGGTCTCCCCACATCCACAGAGCCACCCATCTCTCATCATAGAAGGCAATCAGGTGGATCAGGCATGACTTGCCCCTGGTGAATCCATGCTGACTGTTCCTAATCACCTTTTTCTCCTTCAAGTGCTTGGAAATGGATTCCTTGAGGATCTGCTCCATGATTTTTCCAGGGACTGAGGTGAGGCTGACTGGTCTGTAGTACTCTGGATCCTCCTTTTACCCTTTCTTAAATATGGGCTTTATGTTTGCCCTTTCCAATCATCCAGGACTTCTGATCGCCATGAGTTTTCAAAAATGATGGCCAATGGTTCTGCAATCACATCAGCCAACTCCCTTAGCACTCTCAGATGCATCCCATCCAGCCCCATGGACTTGTACATGTCTAGCTTTTCTAGGTAGTCCCTAACCCTTTCTTTCACCACTGAGTTCTGCTTACCTTCTCCCCAAACTGTGCAGCCAGGTGCAATAGTCTAGGAGCTGACCTTGCCTGTGAAGACTGAGGCAAAAAAGGCATTGAGCACTTTAGCCTTTTCAACATCCTCTATCACTAGGTTGCCTCACCCATTCAGTAAGGGACCCACACTTTCCCTGATCCTTCTTTTGCTACCAACATACTTGTAGAACTCTTCTTGTTACCCTTCATATCCCTGGCTAGCTGCAACTCCAATTGCACTTTGGTCTTCCTGACCAGTGCCAGATTTATGCACAAGCGAAGAAAACTGCAGCTTAGGACCTCACATTATGAGGGGCCTCTAAGCCAACCCCCAGATTGGAAGTGACCACTGACTGGCAAACCACAGCCCTGCAAAGTCAGGTGGAGAGGCCATGACTCCTCCCGCAGGGCCCACAGCAGCTGCAGTTGAGGTTTGCCCCTGCCTTCACCTAGGGGTGGAGGTATCTTTACCTGTGTTCCAGCTGGAAATTCTGACTGCGGGGCTCTGCGCGGTGGTACGCAGTTTGCCAAGCTGCAGCCACTTCTGGTCTGCAGTTTGCCAGGCTGCAGCATAGAAAGGTTAGGAACCCCTATCTTAGGGCCCTACCCTGTCATAATCTGGCCCTGATCCTGACTTTATCCCTGCAGGCCTGAACAATGCTCTTATATTCGTCCCTAGTTATTTGTTCAGACTTCCACTTTTTATAAGTTTCCTTTTTGTGATTTAGTTTACTAAAGAGTGTCCTGCTAAGTCAAGCTGGTCTTCTGCCATATTTGCTAGTCTTCCTGCACATTGAGATGGTTTGTTCCTGTACGCGCAGTGAGGCTTCTTTAAAGTACAGCCAGCTCTCCTGGACTCCTCTCCACCTCTGTGTGGCTTCCCAGAGGATCCTACCCATGAGTTCCCTTAGTGAGTCAAAGTCTGCTTTTCTGAAATCCAGGGTCCTTACTCTGCTGCTCTCCATCCCTCCTTTCCTCAGAATCCTGAACTCAATCATCTTGTGGTCACTGCTGCCCAAGTTGCCATCCGCTACCACATTCCCCACCAATTTATCCCTGTTTGAGAGTAGCAGGTCAAAAAGAGAATGGCCCCTAGTTCGCTGCTCCAGCATTTGCACAAGGAAGTTGTCCCCAACACTCTCCAAAAACTTCCTGGATTGCCTGTGCACTGCTGTATTGCCCTCCCAGCAGATGTCAGGGTAATTGAAGTCCTCCATAAGAACCAGGGCCTGTGATCAGGGTGTAAAAATATCCAGCACAGCTACTGGCTGGGAAATGACCCTCTCAGCAGCACAGAAGCGGAAAGAGATCTCAGAGTCATAGTGGACTCCAAGATGAACATGAGTTGTCAGTGTGACAAAATCATCAGCAAAGCTAACCACACTTTATCATGCATCAGCAGATGCATGACAAAAAGATCGAAGAAGGTAATACTTCCCCTCTATGTGGCATTGGTCAGACCACAGTTGGCGTATTGCATCCAGTTTTGGGCGCTGTACTTTAAGGATGTGGCTAACCTTGTGAGGGTCCAAAGGAGGGCCACTCATATGGCTAAGGGTTTGCAGGCCAAGCCCTATGAGGAGAGACTGGGGGACCTGGATCTCTTTAGCTTCCACAAGAGAAGGCTGAGAGGTGATCTTGTGGCCACCTACAAATTCATTAGGGGGTGTGCAGCGGAAAACCAGAGATGCTCTGTTCACCAGGGCACCTCTTGGGGTAACAAGGAACATGGTAACAAACTGACAGAGAGCAGATTTAAGCAAGACATTAGGAAGAACTTCCAAATTCTGGCCACCCTTACCATGAAGAATGGGCTTCCAAGGGAGGTGGTACTCTCCCCTACCTTGGGGGTTTTTAAGAGACGGCTGGATAGGCATCGGGGCGGGGGCA
>NW_005842234.1:1274647-1283428 GCF_000455745.1 Alligator sinensis
CCTACCTAGGTCAGGGGATTGGACTCAATGATCTGTTGAGGTCCCATCTGATCCTAGCATCTATGACTCTGTTGTGCAAATTGCATTTTAAAATCTTTCATATAGCTAAATACAATACAAGTTAGAAAACAGATCAAAAGAGAACTTAATACAGTGTGGGGTAACTAGTAGCAGATCCAGGTATGTGGCAGGGGAGGTGAGGCTCCCCCACTTCAGCTGTACCATAGATGCAGTGAGGTCTGAGCTCACTGCTCAATCAGAACAGACTCAATATGAGAGCTCCACATAAGCAGTGAGCTCACCAGCTGACCAGGGTGTGCGCTGGCAGAAGCCCCTGCTTTTTCATGGCTCCAGAGCCCATGGGGGTGAACAGTATGGATATGCACCCTCTCCTTTATTCATTCTCCCCATTGAATTAAGTGCTAGGGGAAAGGAGGGGATGAGTGGCAGTGTCAGTATTCACTGCCTTGGCCCCAGAGCCCTGAAAAAGCAAGGGGCTAGACTAGACTCTCATGCCAAAACCTTACATTCAGCATAGCCAAAGGGCAGTGCCACTGTGCTGGCACACCCCTTCTGGATCTGCCTGTGGGTGCAACCTTTCTGATAGGCATGCCACATGCTAAGTGCCACTCTGTCCATGAGTGCCATTCCAATCTTCTCCTACCTGATCCATTGCTCTGCTCTCTCCCCTGTGTCTTATCTGCCACTGTTCTCCCTACCCAGTACATTGCTCTGCTCTCCCCTCCCTGCCCTATCTGCCAGATTTGCCATGTGTCAAACAACACAGCTAGATATGCCACTTGTTGGCCATCTCTGACTTAATAGATACTCCTCTTTTTCACCTCCTACCTTACTACTATACAGAGGGAACCTTTTTCTCATATTTTCAGAGGATGTTTTCTTGGCCTTTTTCTTTTCCTTTCTATGGTAGTGCCTGTCAAATAGAAGTCATGATCCTTGAGCTCTTCTACTGCCACAGGTTCTAATACCTTCCTATCTTCCTGGTATCTCTTCCTTGTTGTCCTACCATTTCCTTGAACTAAACATGTCAAAAGCTGAGCTTCTTCTCTTTTCTTTTTTGAGAGTTGAGGGCACTCAGCACCTTGTAGAAAGTGTTCCATGTCTTGCTGGGTAAGATATTTTGTTATTGTGTGTATTTGATCAATATAGAATGTAATTTAAAAGCTCATTAGAGATCATAATCACAGTGGCAGATGTTGGTGAGAAGTGTGAACTAATTACAGGAAAAAACATGAAGCTATCTGCCACCAAGATGTTTTTAGTTTGAAAAGACTGTAGGAAAACAAAATGATTTAGGGCACAATTTTCAAAACCATTTTAAGTCAGGTGTTGGCAACCTACAGTTCACAGGCCAGATCTGACCCACCAACCAATTCCATCTGTCTGCAAAGCTAAGATATCAGCAGCAATTTGGCGATGAGGAAAATGGCAGCCAGATTGGAAGTGAATCTGCAGTAATTTGGCAGTGCAGGGAGCAGAGGTGGCCTCATCACAAACTGTGACCCATCTTCAGAGTGAGCTGCTCAAATTTATGTTACCACTCCTTAAAGTTTCCAACCCTTGATCTAAGTGATTTAGGAATATTAGGCTGACTTTCAGTAGTTCCCAAGTGCCTAAGGACGTGTCTACATGGTAAAATACCATGGCCAGGAGCCATGTCCTCATATACTTGGTATTGTTCTATGCAGGCTGCCTTCTAAGCCAGAACTAAAGGGTCTGCATCCATACCATACTTTGGCTTGGGCTAATTAACTTAGGAATGGACTAACTGGCCCTGTCACTCAGCAGTGCTAATTAGCCTGCCTGAAGCATTGTGTGGACACAGCTATGCTGCTTTTGGATTAGAAAGTAGCCCACATGGAATAGGATAGCACGCTTGAGAGTGCTGTTGCTAAGCATACAAAGTTTACCATGGAGACAGGACCTAAGGGCCTTGATACATGTTGCACATTGAGCTGCTCAAATGCTGCTCGATGTTAATGCTAGCTCAAGTTTGGAGCAGTCACACCTTAAGGCTAAAAACCTTCTCTGATTGTCCCCCACTTGCACAGCTGTGAGCTGCCACTACAGAACTGTTGAGCCGGGATAGGCTTCTACCCTTGCTGTAGGAAGTGTATGGGAAGATAGGCTTGGGGAGGGTGGGGGACGGGAACATGAAGCTGGAGAGTTAATGGGCTGAGTGTGGATACTGAAATGGGAAGTGGAAAGGAAGTAGGGATGGTAGAAGGGTGGGGAAATGAAGAACACCAACCACTGATGAAGAAAACAATGAAAAGAAATAAAAAACAGGAATTCAAGAAAAGGAGAAGTAAATTAAAGATGGTCTCCTGTTTAATGAATTGGGATTTGGGTTTGGGGTGTGGGGAGTGCTGGTTGTGCTTCCTGGGATGGCTGGGAGGTGGGAGCAGTGACAGAAGGCACTTTTGGAGGAGCTATTGGCCCTGTGCTGGGAAGGAAGCCCCAGCTCATGGGGACCCAATCTGGCTCCCTACCTTGTTCCTCCTCCATACCCCCTAAACCCCACTCCTGGACTTGTCCATACCCTGTGACCTGGCTAGCTGGCCTGTCCTCTGTAGGCTGTTTGCATGAAGTTGCACCCCCAGTGGCAGGAAGGGGGTTGGCCTGGTGCCAGAGCCACCCCCTGGACAGTAGAGTTTGGGGGTGGGAGGAGTTTGTCCACACAGAACAGAAAGATGGAGGAGGGGTTGATCCTGGGATGCTGGAGGACTGAAACTTGGGTGACTCATCTGTGGAGAATGGCCACACATTTAGTGGAAAATGAGCTAGGTAACACAGATCAGATAATAAACTGGCCCTGGAGTGGCTCAACTTTTAGCCGCCTAAAGCGTGCTTAAAACTAGTTTCAGGTGTTAATGTGTGGGCAAACCAGGGGTTAAGAGCTTCAGAAGCCACCTAAAATTAATGTGTAACAAGCCCCTCAGTCGCTTTGGAAAATATGACTAAAGGCCTTGTTACGCAGAATGTTTAGGTGGCTTCTAGAGTTCTTAAAGTCCTGGATTGGTTGTACATTAACACCTTTTAAATGGCTTAAAGCACTCATTATTTAGTTTAAAGTTGCATCACTCCAGGGCACGATTATCTTCAATCTGCCAAATTTTGCACATGTTCCATTAATGTGTGGCCACTTCTCACATCCATTCTACCCCAGTTGAAGTCTGCCAGTATCCCAGAATGCAGAGGCCCCTCATGACTCAGGGTGAGCAGGGACACTGGGGGACAGGGGGTCCAGGCATAGCATCTTGTCCCTGTGAATGTCAGGCAGAATGAGCGCCACAACCCCAGAGCGCCCTGCAGCTGTGGTGCCTTCCACTGCCATCCAAACCAGCTGTGCTCCTGAGGGGGTGGTGTGGGGGGTGAGCACAGCCTGAGCTCCAAAGAAGAAAAGGATCAGGCCCCTTGGAGCTCAGAGCGAGTGAGCTCCAGGGCTGCTGTGCCACTGTGGTTCCTCACTGAGAGCAGGGCCACCAGGCTTAAGCCCTGACAACCCCGCTCTCAGCATGGAGCCACCACAGCCCAGTGAGACCAAAGAGCCCAGGAAAAGCAGCTTGGTCTTGTAGTTCTGTGGCCATTCTGCATTAAGAACAGGTCTGCCAGGGCTTAAGCCTGACAGCCCCACTCTCAGTGCAGAGCCACTGTTTCAGTTGCAGTGAGACCCTGGGAAGAAGCTTCCCTGGGGCCCTCTGGTCTCATTGCAAATGACATGGTGGTGGGCCCACTCTGCATGTGGTGGGAGCAGTGAGTGGATCCTGCTCCTAGTCCTGCCTCTGCTCACCAAGCCTCTAGTGGCAATCATACTTGTGCAGGTGAAGGACAGTCCAAGCAGGTTTTTCCCCTTACCATGTGACTGTTCCACTAAGCCAGATCATCACTAAGCTGATTAACATTTGTGCAGCTTTCAGTGTAAGGTGCAACAAAGCCCTAAGGCTTCTAAGTAACTTAAACTTAAGGAGTGGAGGCCCCTTCCAGTCCTATCTCCCTAAATACTTTTTAAAAAGATTATTACTAAGAAATACTTCCAAGGCAATATCTGGGGGGAAAAACATGTTGTGCCTACATTTTTAGCCCCTAATGCCAGTTTTACACACAGTTGTAACTCTACTGATAAGCAAAGGAAATACATCTGCATGAAAATGGCGTGACAGAGAATCAAGCCCATTCCACTGAGGTTTGAGTAACAAGTCAGGGGACTTTACCATGGGGAACTTCCTCTGCATGCATTCTAGAAGCCAAGGTAAAAATAACATCAGCTTTGGATTTCTGCTTTTAATACAGGAACTACAGCTGGCTCTCAGAAGTGATGCTACTCTACCAGTTACTATAGTAAAAATTAAGTCATTTAAATCTAGATCTGAAGACATGTATGGTTCCTTCGTGTTACACATTTCCTTTATGTTGCATCATCACATCATGAGCCAAATTTACAATAATAACTCACTGTCAATTCAGAATTTGGCTCCTTGTCAATTACTACAGCTTTGTGTTAAGAGACAGCAAAAGATTGCTTTTGCTGCTTATAATTTTAGAAGCATATATTAAAAAGTGGTACATTTCTCATGCATATTTTTGCAACAGACAGAAACACGCAGGGCATGTGTTTGGTACTGTATGGTGTTAATATCCGCATAAATATACATGACAAAAATGTAGTGCAATGGGTTCCACTGAAAAGGCATACACAATGGTGATTTTCTCTTAGCAAGTTAAATCAGATTACTCAGCTTTTTGCCAATGGTACAAATTTGGCATTACTGGACAACCCTAATCCTCAGGAATACAGGACCAGGGTCAGAGGCATAACTAAAAATTTCTGTACCCTGGACAGCAGTGGCACCAGAGGCGGTAGCAGCAGCAACGCCAGTAGCATCAGGAGCTATCACTCTCTTACCCATCGTGAATCAGCACCCAGGAGTGGTACCCCTTTCATCCACCTCTAGTTACCCTATTCATCAGGGTCTAAAATTAACCATGTTATAGGCCATGCTATTTTGCAAGTTCTATGAGGCTGAGTCTGCTACTTTTGCACATGTTATGAAATATAGACTCTCACTACATAAAATGTTTTGAATTAATCTGCTCATAATTATGAATTCTTTAATATAAGATTGGTAGAATGAGGCCTCATATTTGTAGGCAGTAGCCACAAACTCTTAGGGCAGAAGCACTCAAGCTTTTTGCCTTGTGGAATGGTCCATGGGCTGAATCAAACCCCACGAGCCAGGATCAGGCCCTGGAGGCCAGCACTGCCCCCACCTGGCCCCAGGTGCTAGAATTGGGTGCCTGATCCTGTGTGCAGGGTCTGGGGCTCTCCACGTGTCTGGAAATGTAGCAGTCGGGGAGCAGTGCCACCACATCTCCACTGCAAAATTTCCAAATCCATGGGAAGTCTGGCAGGCTGGATGGCATGGTGCCTCTGACTGGATTTGGCCCATGGGCCAGGGTTGAGCACCCCTGTCCTAGGGATACAGCAATTAGAATTTAAAACCATAGATCCATTTTTGTGAAAAGTCACTGATAAGAAGTCTTTGTACAGAGCCTTTCTTTCACTTTCTGAAAGATACAGATTCTTTAACCACAATTGACCACATGACCCCATGTCCCAGGTTGCAGATGAGATGCAAACAGCATAGGACTTTAACCTCTTGTGGGGTTGTCTTGATCCTCATCACTATCGTGAAGTAGAGCAGCCTCAGGATAGCAGTACTTTACGCTCTCTACCAACAGCCTCCAAGGGGCTGTTGAGTGGGATATAAAGTATCTTTGACCACATTCCTTTTTACCAGTGACATACCTTGTACTGAATAGCAAAGGCTAGGGTAATAGTAGCTCTGCACCACCCAGAAATTCCTCCCAGTGGGTGTGTCTACATGTGCAATAAATGCACCTGAATTTTCTACACAGACAATTCAGGAACACTAAACTGTACCCAAGCACACATCTACACATGTGCCTGCATCAGGCACAAATCTGGAGCCACCCAAGGCTGCTCCTGCCCTTCTCTGCCCTCCTGCAGCAGCCAGGGGAAGTTGCAGGCTCTGTCTGCAGCTGCCCAGGTGCCAACCCCAGGCTGGCATGGGGCATGGCGGGGTGGGGAGGGGGAGGGGGACAGCCTCAGGATGGCAGGGGTCTCTAGGGGCAACCTCAAGCTGGCAGAGGGCACCAGGGAGTAAGCTTGGGCTGGCTGGGGCCTCTAGGAGCAACCTCAGGCTGGCAGGGGGCACAGGTGGGTAGCCTCAAGGTAGCAGGGAGCTGTAGGGGTGGCCTCAGGCTGGCAAAGGGCATGAGAGGGCAGGCTCAGGCTGGCAGGTGGCAAGGGGGGCAGGCTTGGGCTAGCAGGGGGCTCCAGGGAAAGCCTCAGGCTGGCAGGGGGCTCCAGGGGCAGGCTCGGGACACTGTCCTGGGAGTGGCCAATGCACCATGGATGCTCTTCCCCCTCCCTCCGGCAACAATGATCAGGGCATCATGTCCCATGGGTGACTGGTGCTACCTTGGTCAGGGAGGGCACGTGCCCCCCAGTGGCCAGTCCGTAACCAGAGGGGGGTCCCCCCACAGCCAATCTCACCAACCAGGGGGGCAGCTGATGGTGGGGCAGCCGATTGCTTCGACCAGGAAGCAGCCATGGCACTCCTGGAAGTGGCCACAGCACTTCATCCAGCACTCCCACTCCCCAGCAGGTGCTCCCACCTGCCCCCTCTGCCTGTCACCTAAGCAGGGAGTGTGGCCTGTTAGAAGATGCACCAGCATTCTCCATGCGCTCCCATGCACCTGCTATGCAACGCCACTGCTGTGTCCACAAGGTGCTTGCTGACCACCTCCTCCTCCACCCCCTACAGTAGAGTGCCTGGGTGGCAATGCACACTACAGACAATTTGCAACAAACAATGACTTCCCTCCACCACACAATAACAGACCCCCACACCTGCCCTCACAACAACAGACCCCTTCCTTCCCTCCCTCCCCAATAGCACACTCCTTCTCTCCCTCCCTCCCAGCAGGACACCCCTCCCTAACCCCAATATACACCACCAATAAAGGACCTGCATCCCGTGCATCTATGTAGTGTGTTTTCTCAGCTGGCAGGGGGAGAACAGTGAGGTGGAGGTGCCTACAGCATGAACCCCAGGTAGAGGAACCCAACATCCTGGCCTCTGCAGCCACCACCTTAGGTGTGGATGCCACAGCAAACCCAGCTGGCTGTGGGCCCAGAGGCAAGAGCAGGCACTGTCCACCCCACGCAGCCCTCTCCCCTTTCTCCTCTCTCCTTCATGGGGCCAGACCCAGCAAGGCCCTTGTGGAGAGCTGGCCCAGCCAGTCTAGGGGCCACACAGTAGGAGGGTGAGCAGCAAGCAGTGGCCCTGGCAGGGGGGCAGGCTGCTGGGGAGCCAGGCTCAGGAATGAAGGCAGGGGGCCCTGGCCTTTGCAAGTGGCATTGTACCTCCTCCGATGCTAGGCAGGGGGCTAGACACTGGCCTGCAGGCAGCTGCTAGGTGCCAGAGCTGAGGGCTGGATGGTGGGTGGCATGAAGATGACCACCAGGGCAAGCACAGTGTCCAGGATGAAGTAGTCCTTCTTGGTCGCTTCCACCACACAGTGCACCAGGCACTCTGGTCTTCCTGGGCCTCGACCAGCCACTCCAGGAGGGTGAGGTGCCTCTCCTCGAAGGCAAGACGTGCCTGGTTCCTCTCCTGCTCCCTCTCCAGGTCCTAGGTTCACCAAGCCCGAGAGTCCTCAAGACACTCTTCCCCAACAATGACTAGCCACTCCAGCAGCACTGTGCAGTCCTGGGTCCCATGCTGACAAAGCATGCGGAAGGCACCTGCATTCTTTGAGCCCCATCTCCACCCATGGCTGGTGGGTCTCCCCAGCATGCAGCTGCTGGTCCTGCACAGCAGGGACAGAGGCTCTTTGTGAGACTTTACAACATTTCAGAAATAATATGCACTGTACTGAGGGGCTGTGGGCAGCCACTTTCCGTTCATGTGTTATGCATGCATAGGTGCCCAGGGACCATGGCAAGTTGGCTGGGTGGGCCCTTACACAGGTGGTCAGCGTCTGAGCCCTCCTTTCCTGCTTCCACAATGTGGGCAGGCAGGCTGCTTGCCACAGGTAGCCTGCCTTCCCTGTAGCCTACCTAGACTGGGCCAGGGCTAGCCCCTGCTAGGAGCTGCCACAGTGGCTCCAGACCAACTCCCTCCCCCACACCCCACTTCTCCCTACAAGCCAGGCAGTTTGCTCCTGTGCCCCTGGGCCAATGGTGCCCAGGTTCTGGGGGTGAGGGGCTCCCACCTGACTAAGACACACAGCTGGTGTTTCCCCCTCTCCCTGGCAGCCATCTCCAGAGAAGCACTCCAGGCCAGGGCCCCCCACCGTGTGTGGCCTGTGCCCCAAGCATGCTCCTGGCCAGTCACCCAGGCTTGCTCTGATGAGCTGTTTCAGCACACTGAGCAGTGCCAGACCCACTACACCCTACTACTGCTGACTGCAATGGTTTCCTGGTCACAACTGAGAATGTAGCATGGGCCCCTGATCTTCAAGCGTGCCCCAGGAAAGCTTGCACTTCCCTACAATGCGTGCCACCTGGAGGAGTATCTCTGCCTATGCTATGAGTGCCTGACCCCCACACCCGAGGAGAAGATCACAGCTGCCATCCATGAGTTCCCTTGCATGTGACAGGCCCCTGGCTGCCTAGCTGGAAGCATGCAGGGCATTCAAAGTCCTGAACTGCCTGCTGCCTCCCTGTGT
>NW_005842234.1:1283459-1284156 GCF_000455745.1 Alligator sinensis
ATGTGGGGTGCCTGGCTCCAGGCATGCAGCCCAGGGGTGGGCAGGTGAACTGGCATGGGCATGGGTAGCCACAGCACCCCTTCCCACCTCCTGGCCCTCCTCCCTGTGTGAGGCTTACTGGGCAGGTGTGGCAGACACTGCCAGCAGTTGGACTCAGTCCCTGGTGGCAGGGAAGTGGTCCAGTTGGCTGCAGTGTCCCGGGATATCAAGCCATGGTGCCTGGCCACCTGGACAGTGGCCCCCTCTGGGCAGAAGCTGGAGCTGCTCAGTGCTGGGGCCATTTGTGGCCTGTCCTCAATGCCAGGGGCCCACTGGTGGAGTAGCTGGGGCAGGTGGTGGCCCAGGCTGCCTGAGCTGCTGGGTGTAGCCAAGGGTGAGGACTGTGCTGGGACCTGGTGCTGGTGTCCCAAGGGGCCCTGCCCCCCCACTCCTACTCAGTGGGCCCTGGCACAGGCTCCAGTGCCCTCCCATGCTAGAGGACACTTGGCTGTCTCACCAGGATCTGTTGGGCCCAGAATGTGGTTCAGCTCACACAGAAAAGGAATGCTCCTGCACACAGCACCAGATCATCAGTTGTGGTTCTAGACATAGACCCACTGTGCCCACAGGGCCTCTACTTTTACTTGGCACTGCTGGCTACGCTCTTGCATTTGCATAGCTCTGGCTGTGTAGATGTGCAAATTGGCTTTTCTTTCCC
>NW_005842234.1:1284351-1308218 GCF_000455745.1 Alligator sinensis
ATGGTGCCCAGGAGGTGGGCTCCACCCAGCAGGAGTCATCAGAACTGGAGTCTGGAGGATAGCAGCACCCAACACATGCCTGCAGTGCTGGAGCATGCTGTCCATGGGACAGGCTGCAGTTGGCACAGGCTCCAGGGGCCAGGCCAGGGGTCCCTATAGCACTGTCAGGCAGTCAACAAGCTGCCCATGCCACATGGCTCAGCACCAAGTAGAAGGCTGGCCCCCTGCTAGTGCAGCTGACTGGGCAGAGTTCATGCTCAACGTCAGCATCTACATGTGTACTGAGGCGCATTAGTTTAAAGTGTGTTTGCTAATACTTCCATCTGTCAGTACTAGCAAATGGCACAGTAAATGCCATGCATGTGTAGATGGTGATGCTTTACTATACATTAGATCAGTCTAATGCAGAGTAAAATGGCTCAGGTAGATGCACCCAGTTAAGAAAAAGGCTCAGTCTGACCAGAAGTTCCCAGTGAGTGCATCTACACGAGATGTTTAATGGTGAATTAGCATAGTTATTGTGAAGTAAGCATGTGAGTCTACACATGCACATGCTTACTTCACAGTAAATCTCCCTAATCCTAAATAAATTTGCTACCTGCAAATGCAAGTTGCAAATTTACTTGCCATTAGTAACAGTGCTGTAGCACTCATGTAGATGCTTGTCTGGGAGCCAAATCTTCTCCCAGTCAGTCATCCAGCAGAGGGCAGGAGATAGCCCCCTGCCTCTGGGAGCTGCCTGCTGCCAGGGTGGGATTTGCCACAGGAGCCCAGGCAGGGACTATGTCCCCCTGCCCCAGCAGCAGGGCACTCCAAGCCCTCTGCTTCCAGATGGTGATTGGGGAGCAGGGGCTGGGAGATCCTTATCTCCCAGCCCCCACTCTGCTATCATGACTGGGGAGGTGGAAGACCCTTATCTCTGAGCCCAAGCTCTGTGGGCTTGGGCTG
The DNA here is from genome assembly GCF_000455745.1 of Alligator sinensis. Taxonomy (NCBI): domain Eukaryota; kingdom Metazoa; phylum Chordata; order Crocodylia; family Alligatoridae; genus Alligator; species Alligator sinensis. Next base: position 1,285,300 of record NW_005842234.1, read on the forward strand.
GGAGACCATTATCTCCTAGCAGCGGCTCTGCAACCATGGGGCTGCTGCTAGATGTTTATCTTCTACCATGAGCCCCGCAGTCAGGGAGCTCAGGTTGGGAGTCCCTTTGGGCAGTCCCCAGCCAGCTCTTGGGTGAACCAGTCATGGGGCTTAGAAAGAGCTGGAGGGGTGGGGCAGGTCCCAACCCCCTTCCCCAATCCGCCAGTGGGGCAGATCAGGGAAGGGGGCTGGGACCTGCCCCTCCCCTGCAGCTCTTTCCAAGGCCCATGTCCCTGAAGGAGCCAGGTCCAAGAGTTCCCTACTGCTGGGGCAGGGAGACATTGTCCTTGCCCCAGCAGCAGGCAGCTCCTCCCCACTCCTGACCGTCTCCTGACTGAGTTCTCCCTGCCAGTCTCTGGTCTAGCACCCAGGTGGAGCCTGGACCTCCACCCAGTGGTGGCAGGGGCACATTGCAGGGCTGCAGGGAACTGGAAGCAAATCTTCTCCCTAATGTATAGACACCTACTCAAAACCCTTACTATGCAGTATCTTACTGCACAGTAAATCTAGGCTGGAGTAAATGCACGTGCAGATGCACCCAATGTGACTGCTATGTACTACCAGATTGGTACAAAACAGCCAGGGGTACTGTGGACTTGGGGCTTGGCATGTGAACACATTAGCACCTACTGAGAAAGAGGAAAAGTATGCTTTCCCTTCCCAAAGGGCTGTTCATCTAAGGTCTCTTGTCTCTTTCACAACATCAACTGATTACTTCACAGAGGTGTTACAACTTTCACAGTGTTTAGCATTATGGGGTCCAGGTCTATGACTAGGGCTTCCAGGCACCGTGTTAATATAAGTGATAAATCATAATAATTATCATTTCACAAATGGAAGCACATTAGGTTAAGGCCAACATTTTCAAAAGTGCCCACTAATTTGATCTATCTCACATTTTGTATGTCCTAGCTGGAATATGGCTGAGGACTGAAAATGTGAGGGAATCCAAACTCTTAAGCAATTTTAGAAATTCAGGACTAAAGCCAAAGTCCTCAGAGGATTTTAGGTACTTAACTACTCATCTAAATACCTTTTTAGAATATGTACCTCCCCCAGAAACAGAAAAGTCACACAGTAAGCTAATGGTCAGGCTGGGGAGAAAGCCCAGATGTTTTCAAATCCCTCTGCTTAAAAACTAGACTGGAAAGGCAACATGGGCCTAGTAGGCAGGTCATTTCTCTAGAGTTGTACTGTGTGGCCTAAAGGAATTGCCCATATCCCCGTGTCCCTACTTTGTCTATTTAATTTGTATGCTGTTTCAGGGACTGTTTCATACAACATGCATAATGAGTTGGAGCCTCAAGGCATTACTATAACACAAACAATACCATGATCTATCACTACCTTAGCCTAATATACCATATTTTCTCACTTACAACGACCTAGAATAAAATATACACCTTGTTTTTAAAAGGCAGAGTGAAGAAAAAATATTTTTCCAGAGTTATGGTGCACAGAGCAGAGAAAGAACCTAATTCAACTCACTCCCCCTCTCTTTCCTGCTTAACTAAAAACTGAAACCCTAGCTGCTTCAGCTGCTGCTGAAGACTAATCTCAATGTGTGGATCTTTGATTTTGAAAAGAGCTAAAGAGTCTCCAGGGTTGCAAAATGAGTGGAGAGAAATGAGGAACAGCTAGCAGACAACAAAATTTCCTTAAGAAATGTTAGCTTGAGACATGGAACATTAAGACCATTAAAAAGGAGAGATGATCATTAATACCTTTGGAGTGAAGAACAATTAACTACTAAGTCAATTGACTCCCTCAGTTGCCTGAATAGTAATGCCACTGCTGCTGCATTGTGGGGCAGGAACCCCAGGCAGGGTGCCTCTATTCTGGACAGAAAATCAGCTTCCCTCCTTAATCCACACACCCCAATTTTGGAAAGCTGCTTTTTGGGGAAACCGTGTGTGGTATGAATGTAAATATAGTATGTATTCTCCCACAAACGCAAATGCTGACATACATCAGTACTATGCAAATAAGGTACTAAAACTGTGGCAGGCTAGCTGGTGGGCTCACCAGCAGCCCGGGTTGTTGGCTTGAGCCCAAATGGCTCAGGCCAATTGGTGGGGTTATTTCCCTCACCCACCAATCAAGAGGCGGCAAGAGACAGGCTTGACCCAGGGGTGAGGTGAAGAAGAGGACCTTGAGGAATTAATCCTTCAAGCTTTCCCATTGGTCTGTTTTCAGCCTGAGAGTAGAGCCTTCAGAAGGGATAAAAGCCCCCATGCCCAGCTTCAACAAGGGACAACGAAGGGCTGCAGAAGAGCCGGTGGAGCTGACCAGCGGGACAGAGCTATTGCCCCAGAAGCAGCCTGAAGATGCCTCCACTGAGTGGGAAACAGCAGGCTACTGCATCCCAGCCCCACTGTGGAGGGAGCTACAGCATCAGTGTACATAGAGTCCAGAGGAAGCTGAAGGGACCTCATGGCTTTATGAGACAGTGCAGGTTTCCCCTCCCTACAAGAAGCATGAGCTTCACTGTGTACAGAATGGTGCCTGGGAGGAAGCTGAAAGGACCCTGCAGCTGTACAAAGCAAAACCGGTCCCCATCCCTGCAAGCGGCAGGAGCCCCACGGTGCATGGAGCTGGGAGGGAGCCCCACAGTACACAGAGTGGTACACGGGGCCTGGATGGAGCTGTGGCTGCACAAGGTAGTGCAGATCCTCATCCCTGCATGGAGTCCCTCAGTGCACAGAGTGGTGACAGGCCAGGTGGGTGCACAAGGCAGCTCGGGCCTTTCTGCAGCAAGCGGCAGCAGAACAGAGACACCATCCCAGCAAGCAAGAGAGCCTCCACAGCCAACCTACCAAGAGAGAGACAAGCTAAGCCCACCAAAACTGCTGGGAGTAATGAATTACCTAGGAAGAGAATTGCAGCTCCAAGGAGGGGGAAGAAACAAGGATTTCCACAGGTCCCTCCCCTTTTGGTGATCAAAGAGAAGCCCCACACAGGGGCTGGGGGGGTGGGGGTAGACCCCTTTGTGGCAGGCAGGAGTTAAGGGCCCTGTTCATCAAGGGGTGGCTTCGTGGTCACTGAACCATTCTAGTCATGGGGGCTAGGGGTAGGTGACAGTGTTTCTTTATGGCAACCTGTACTTTTTCCCCTGGCATTATTCCTTCCCTTTGGGCACAATTGCTGTACCATTGTTGTCGTTCTTGTTCCTTATATGGTTGGGACCTTCACTGTAAACTTGCATACTGTAATGCTGTATTACAAGATGCTTATGAACTGCCTTGTTCTGCCTGCTAGTGGATCAGTTGCTTAGGGGCCTGCTAGAGCATCCCTTATTCAATATTTGCTTTCATTATGTTTGTTATCCTAATGTATTGAATTTTATTAATGTAATCTCACTTATGTATGTTTAGACCATTGTTTTATCCCTGTGAGGTTTCATCTGCTGACCTATTGTTTAATTTGTGTTTTACCGTTGATTGTTCCCTTGCCTGCTACCTGGAGGACCCGCTGAGGGTAGGGGGAAAACAGTAACTAAAAGACCACTGAGGGTCAAGACCTATGGTAGTATGGCAGACAAAGGCACTATATCCATCTGAGATTGCCTGGGTATATGTTTAATAAGAGTTACTGTCTTTGTAAACTTACATCTGTAAATAGTATATATGTGTACATGTTTAATAAGTTTTATTGATACTGCACTGTAAATTAAATCTGTAAATAGTTAAGTATCAGTGGGTGTCCCTGATCTCTGCTCTGCAGGGAAGGGAGGTGAGCTAGCCCAAAGCTAGGCAGTCATGCTCCCACACCACATTCATGCCCTCTAACATCCCTTCAGTTCAAGAGGGGGTGCCAGCCATGTACCACCCAGGCTACAAAACAGTCAATACAAATGGCTGAACATCTGTGGACTTAATTGGTTCATCAAAAGTTTATTTAAATATATGTTTGGTCAAATTTGCTCTCATGGACACTTTGTCTGTTCATGGGAAATTTCACGCAAGGAAAGGAAGAGCCACCTATTTTATTTTTGTGAAAAAGAACATATACAAGAGAGAGGATTTTTTTCGTTGTTCTTTTTTCCACTTCCAGGTTTACAGCAAGTGCTTGGCCATTAGATATATTTCCTCTTACCCTCCATAAACACCTCTCTATTAGGAGGTAGTCAAAACTTGAAAGGAAGGCGAGATAGACCAGAAAGGAAAAGGATAATCCACGACAGCTAGCAAAAGGAAAAAAAATGCAGAATGGAATGAATTCATTCACTTTGCAAGGAACAAATATTGGAGTTCTCTCTCTCGGTCTTCATACAACTTACTCCACCATAGTACCTGAGGATACCTTTACACCACATCCTCAGCACTCTTGCAAAGGAAGCTTTTGAGAACGTTCCACCCACCTGCTCCTGCTTGCACCTAGAAAACCCAGAAATATAGGGCTGAAGCCACTCTGGAGGTGTCCATAGTTTGTAGAGTAGCCATGGGAAAGTTCCTAAACCAACTTTACCACTGCATTTCAGGTCTGGCACATGTGAGTAGGAGCAGATGGATGGGACATACTTGAGTGCAGTCTTCTTTGAGAACCCCAGGGACAATTTGTAGGCCCCATACACATTAATGTATTGGGCCTGTGAGTGCCCCATACACATTAATAAAAAACTACTCTCACAACATCCCTAGGAGGGAAGGAACTACTACCCCTACTACACTGATGGATAGCTGAAATGCAGAAATATTAATTATGGTGCTTTGCCCCAGATAACCCAGGAAGCCTATGGCAGCATAAGGAACTAAAATTAGATAGTCTGTGTCCCCAGCTACAAATGAAGAGAGTTGGGTTTGCAACAAAAACAGAAAGAATCACATGCGAAATGTGTTAAAATCTTAGGTGTAAAAACAACATGCAAACTCACAAGATTCTCTTAGCCAACTCCATGAAAATATAGGAGACTGGACTTCAAATCTAATCTGGATTTTATAGAATAAGCACAGGTTGCATGTAACCGGCATCACAATTATCTTCTGGGAAGAAGGAAAGTCTTAGTCTAGAAATAGATATCACCAAATAAAGTGGATCAGCTGTGATGGGATATGCCCTAGCACAGCTGATCCACTTCACTGGGTGAAACACACATAGCATGTTGTCCTACCCATTAATCATGCAGAAAAAAGGACAATATGTTCTCCCAGGGATTAAGGGGCCCAGGCCTGCATATGCTGGGAATTCACATGCAATATCAGGCCCCTCAAATCATGGGAATGTCTGCCTGGCTTTCCTGCTTGCAGAAACATGCACCTGAGAATTGGCAGGATGCATGTCCATAAGCAGGGAAAGTCAGGGTTTCCCCACTTCCAGAAACATGCCCCCAGGATTTCCAGGGTGCATCACCATAAGTAGGTAAAGTCAGGGCTTCCCTGCTTCTAGAGATGCACCCTGGAAATCCCACGGGCGTCCCTACTGCATGGGAGTTACCACGGTACACAGGCCAGGACCCCTCAAGCTCTGGGAGAACGTGTCACCCATTATCCCACAGGATTAATTTAGAGGACAAATCAGGTTTTACCTATCCAAGCAAAGCAGCTGTGCTAGGATACATCCCATCACAGATAATCCACTTTATTTGGTGGCGTCTATTTCTAGCCTAAAACTTTTTCTTTCTTCCCAACAGCTAGTTGCAATGCTGACTACATGCAGCATATACTTCTTCTGTAAAACTAGGCAGGTATTTCCAGGATTTAAGAGATGATATTGGGGCCCTCAAACCCTGGAGCACCTGCCTGGAGAGTCTGGGCAGCTCCAGGCTGCCAGTGCCCTCCTGCCAGAAAGTAAACAAACACCTGCTGCTAAATAGGTGTACGAACTGATACCACCTTTGTAAGCCCAATGCAACAAGAGATGCGGACATCTGTTTGCTTGACCTTTGTGCCACCAGAAAATTTTTTATGGTGGCACAGAGGCAACTAAAGGGAATGTCTGTTTCCACCCTTAATGCTTCATTTACAAAGGACCGAGATAAGAAAGCAGCCTCCACATTAAATTCTTTGCCATTTTCTCTGCCACAGAAAATCTCTTGTACGGGAGGCAAGTCATGGACATAGTCTGTGTATTGTGTGTTAAGAAAGGTCATGCCAGGCCATCTACTTTCACATGCATGCCCCTAGTGAAAGATGTGAAAGAGAAAACAAGGCAGTTCATTGGGACACCATCCAAAATGCAGAGCCTTTTTTACCCTTAGTGCATTAGGTAAGTGTTGGGTAAACATTATCTTGGGTCATTACTGTATGTGCTGTTCTTTACATCTCCCCATCCTGCATTATTTATTTATTTATTATCATGGTGCAGGTGTTATCCAGTATGACCCAGATGCACCAGCAACTGTAACTCACCTCTTTAGGAACCCCCATATGTTTGTAACTGCAACAGCCACACAGCCAACTAGAAGCATTGTCAAACTTGTTCCCTTAAGTGCAAGCAACAATTGCCACGTATATTTATCCTTTGTAAGAGACACCCCTGAGGTGAATCAGTTGTATTTCGATCCTGCCACCTTTATTAACAGTCCTTCTTTATTCTTAAGTCATCAGCTAGCCTAGGACTAGTCCTTTACTACCTGCATAAGTAAATCTTACATGACAATGCCTCTTGTTTACCATATACACCAATATACAAGGTGTGGTTCTTTTAAAATGCTCTCTTTAGCCATCTTCCCTTAGTACAGTGCATTTTATCAGGTAGCTACACACTTGCTAGTTTACTTTGCTCCTGTTTTCACCCTCCTTTGTCTTTATTTTCTTTTCCTCTTATGATTGTGGTTTAGCTCATTCATGTTGTAGAATGTAAGACATATTGTTTATTAGTCTATTTTTGTTTCATCTTTGTTCATGATGTTTGCTTTCAGGCAGGAAATGCTTGGGGATTTTTTTCTTGCCCCAGACATTTCTTATCACTTCCTTTAAAAAAAAAGGTCTTGCATTTGTTTCATGACTGTTTCATACTGCATTAGGGGACTCAATCATGACTTCCTCTGCCGGTGTTCTTCAATGCATTTGTTTACTTTATTCTGATGTGACATCACTTTGTTTCCCCCCCCCCACACCACATTATTCCTAATCCTAACCCATTTTGTTGCCATGTGCTGGCAGAACAGATTGCAGATAGCAACAGATTCTTAGCAAATCATTCCCTTGTTAACGTGTATTCCCTCCTCAGAAGCAGGTAAGTATCAATGGTACTAGAACAACTCTGACATCCATGTGACTACTTGTATGGGTAAGTGTTTATTGGAGTGAGTGAAAGTTCCATAAGGACCTCGTGTTTTGACAGCAAGGCAAGAGAACTTAGAAATGAAACCACTCAGCTCTATTTGGAAGAGAGATTAGTAACAAAGGCCTGCAGGTATTTCATTCTTGTCTATTTATTCAGTACATTTTGCTGGGGTTCCCTACCTTCAGCTTTACCTGGTATAATTCTCTTGACTTTAAATGGAGAGAAGCAGAGTCTTGTTTTACAGTAGCATGAAAGGAGAAGCCAGTGGTTTACGAGTCTAGACCTCTTGCACTTCTTTGATATATGCACAGCTTATTACCATGGATTTGCATGCAAAAGCATTCAAATATGAACAGCTACATCCAGGTAGCAGAATAGTTACAGCAGTGTCTGACCTCCAGTATTTGAAGATAACTATAGAAAAAAAAGCCTGCAGCAGCACCATTAAGATCAGTCCATGGTATAATATAATGTGTTGTACAATACTGCGGTTAAATGCAGATCAGGAAAGGAAGTTCCAGGTGTTGACATCTTAAGAATGAGTCATATGATGGCCTATTTTGTTGTTATGTCTGGAGAGGGCTTTAAAAAAAAAAAAATACAAAGCTTTCAATGGAAGATGGGGACGTTTTCATGAAAACATTTTTCAGAAAAGTAATTGTGATTTCCAAAAGCTTTCAAGTTATAATAAAAAGGATTTTTCATCCAAGTTTTGTAAAAACGCTTCCTTGATTTTCTAAGTATATTTTCAAATATACTTGGTTTACATAGGTCAGTCAATAACATCACAGAACTAAAAGCTGCTATTGAGTCTTTGCTCTCTGCACAACCTTAGGGTTTCAAGGAAGCCACACCAAGAATGGAGCTTCATGTTTGTTGTTTTTACACCCATCTAATAAAAAAGGCAAATAATTTCACCCAATAAGAGACAAAGTAGCATATAAAACACCGACTAGAATATTATAAAATCAGAAAAACTCCTCCTCCAAAACTTCAAATTCAAAAGCAATCCATCACACCTCACTCCAATCTACTCACCCACTTTTGACCCGATGGAGCCCCTGGCCCATACCAGCCTCACCTTCCAGCTTCATTCTTCATCTCCATCAAAGAAAACAAACAAACAAACCATTATTTCTCCATATTCCATCCCAACCCACATCCACTCCCTTTTCATTCTCTCTCTCTCTCTCTCCCCCCCCCAAAGAATAATGCTAAAGGATGACCCAAGGCAGCCCAGTCTTTATAGAGCCTGTAGCTTAGCTAGGCCCCTCCCCTTTCCAGCATAGGGATGTGGTGCTCACTCAGTCCATTCTGTCCTTGGCCCCAGAGTTGGGGGTAGGGACAACAACGTTAGCAACCCCCATCTGGGGAGATAGTCATTAGAACACTCACCCCAGATGTAGAGGATGCAAGTTCTATTTCCTCCTGTGCCCAAAGGAAATCACACCCACATCTCCTGCTTCCTGCCCAAACCACCAGGCTACAGGTTAATTTTAAAAGCAAGTGGCAGAGAAGAAACTCTCCACTTTTCTTGTCAAGTTGTACCACTTTGCAGAAAAGAATTTAAACATTGTTTGGGCCAGAAGAGTGAAAAAAAACACACACAAACCACACACCATGCAAAAGTTAGAATAATTGGTGTTGCCTAGCAAACTCACTTGGGAAGGGGTATACCTAGGTTCCAGGCCCTGCTTCAGTTTTAAACATTTTATGCACAACATCTACTGGACTTCTGAATAAGCAGGTCTTAATTAACCTTTAAGTGTTCCACATGCTCTTCAGACCCGATCTCTTATTTCCAGTCTCAGCTTGGAGGAACTAATTAAGCTTGGTTCTACCTGCTATTATTTCCCCCACAAAAAAAGCTTCCAGTACAGTAGATCTCTAGGGAACTTATCATAGCTGGCTGCCCAAAGCAAAAGCCTTTTTGTTAATGATGGATGACAGTTGTGGGGGATAAGATTATTAAAGAGAAAGAATTCATGATTCTGCAGTCATAGAAGTCAGCAGGGACAGGTCATCCATTTGGGACATGTTTCTTAGCCCTGATCAACCATGTAAGAACTATGTTCTTACCTAGAAAAGATTGGAAGTGGAAGATCATTTTGATTTAACGCAGAAATCCATCAAGTTGCAGAGAATTCATTTTGACCCAGTGAATTTGGTTTATAGTTTTCCTGTGTTTAGCAGGAATATATTGTAACACCTATAATCATACATGCACTTTCTATTGTCAGAGGCCATGGATGTAGTCACATAACACATTGCCCTCAAAAATAGAAGAGTAGCTCAGGTAGAGCTCTGCACCAATACAATTCATGCTGCTTCTACTGCCTGAACTAGCTCAGGCATCTCCAAACAACACTACATTATGTCAGAGTAGTAGCCCTGCCTGCACTGGCCTCTCAGAGTCTCACCCTACTGCTTTTCCTTAAAGCAATTACAATTGGCAAGACTGCCTTCCAAGGCCAATGCACTCCGGGCCTTCCGCCTAGTTCTGCTCCTCCTCAAGCTCAGCTCTGCCCTGAACAGGGCTCCTCTTTTCTCCCAGTCTTGGCCCACTTGACTCGGGGCTCTAACCCTAAGGTACACAGCCTCTGTCAAGGACTCAGACCTTGCTGGCTTTAACTACCTTATGGGCTACAATCATGGCCCTTTGCTACTCCCATAGCCACACCTATGCCTCACAGATGTTACTCTGCCCTCTTGGGCACCTAGTCCTCTAGCACTGCCCTCTCATGCTCCAGGCTCCCTGCCTCTAGTCTCCCCTGCCTCTCTCACACTGGGCCCCTGGCCCTTTGGCTCTAGTCTACCCTGCCTCTCTCACACTGGGCCCCTGGCCCTGTAGTAGGTTCAGCCCACCCCAAACCCCTGACTCCACAGAGCTGTTATCTCCCACTGCTTAGCTTCAGCCCCACACAGCCCACCAGATCCCAAGTCTTTTCAGGGCTCACTTACTCTCTTTCTAGCCCTCACCTCTTCTACTTGCATGGTGCCTCCAGGCCCACCCACCCACCCGTATAGCCACTACCCAAATCTCTAGTGTTATGCCAGCTAGCAATCAAAGATAAACCCCTCCTGGGTTTCAAGCAAACTCCTTTCCTACTATAGCTACTGTCTCTCAGCAGTTTCTCTAGGTACCTGTGTTGCCTGGTGTCCCTTCCTTCACAGTATAGGATCCACCTTCAACAAAAGGCAGAAACAGAGCTCTTTAGCTTAGGAGCCAGGCTTTTAGTATTCTGGAGCACCATCCCTTTTGATCACATGACTCCACCTTGCCCAGGGGTTTCCAATCAGCCCAATACTCAGTTTGCTTTGGTTTACTGCAATCACTGAGCTGCAATCATTTCCCTCTTACCTGCCTGGAGCTCTTTCTGCCTATGCCCATGCAGCTAGCACTCCTGTAGTCCCCGCATTGCACTTTAACTCCTAACTGTGGCTTCCCCTGGTTGCTTACTTTGCAGCTGACTCTTGTTCAACTACCTACCTGATTGTAACTCTTTGGTGCTGGTTTCCCAATCTTCATGTAGCAGGGGCTAGGGGACACTGCTACAGCTATGTAGATACAACCTAGATAAAAGAAACAAAAGACACAGGCAATCATGATTGCATCCAAGCTGACCAAACAAGAATTTATGAACATCTGTGATAAAGTCAAAATTTCAATACTGAAGTTTGAAGTTAAATAGCAAAATTCTGAGAGATTTTGAGCAAAATCCAAAATATATTTGATCAGTTGTCTTCTATTTGTATAAGAGGAGAAACATAATATCATTGGGAGTCACCACTAGGTAGTATTTCTTCCTAGTACTGCTTATCTTGCTACCTATATGTTACACCCAAACAAAACATTACGCTGCAGCATACTAAACAATGACAGTGCCTCTGATGCTTGCTATAACCTCAGTAATGCCAACTCTCATGAAATAGTTGCAAGACTCCCAATTTCCAAATTAAATTAAGCCTAACTTGCAATCTCAGGATACTACCCTCAAATCTCAGGATTTTCCTTCTGACACATGTAGAAAGCAGCTACCTGGTAAGTCTGTGGAGGGGAAGGGGCTAGGGGGAAAGGGAAAGGACATGCAGGAGGGCAGATTGAGGCCCCCATGGTGAAGGATGGAGGGAGGGAGTGGGGCAGGGGCTTGGGTGAATGGGGCCTAGGCTGGAGTGGGTCATGTGCAGGCAGCTCATCCAGAGTGTGGGGGCAGGTGCAGCTCCGCCCTGTAGTGCGCACCCCTGGTTTGTGTGAGGGGCAGAGGTGGACTGCCCGCACTTTGTGCCCTGCTGCCTTTGTTGCCCTGGGAGCTCAGCCATGCAATGCCATTGCCACCCGCTGGGTGGGCAGGGGGCATGGGGTGCACTGGCCACACAGTGTGTCCTCTGCCCACCCAGCAGCAGAAAGCACAGTGGTGCTGCATGGCTGAGCTCTCAGGGCAGAGCCCCGAGCCCATAGTGGGCAGCCCATCTCTGCCCTGTGGGCAACACATGCCCGCTATACCTCCCCTGGGGGTGCACACAGCAGAGAGGATCCACACCCTCCCCCCACCCCATGCCTCTGGATGACCTGCCCTGGCACTGGGGCTCCATTCACCCCGACCGTGCTTCTACCCCACTCCCTCCCTCACCATGGGGGCCTTGATCTACCCCCTTTCCCCGCCTCTACCCCTCCACTTACCATCTGGGTGCTATCTGTGTGCCTGTGTCTCTGTGTGTGTCTGTGTGTCTGCTTCTTACTCCCAAGCCACAGCCTCCCCCAGCCATGCTACTGCCTCTCACTCCTGGCCCATAGTACCCTACATCCTACCAGGGTGTGTGGGGACCCTCTCCGCCCAGACTGCAAACCCCACACACACATCCACAGCCCCCCACACTTTCACAAATAACTCCCCTGCACACACACTTAAAAAATATCAGCTCATGATTTACATGCCAATCTCTTGAATTTTTTAAGAGTTCATCTCTTGATTTTTGGCACAGTGGGTTTGGCAATACTATAACCTCACAATCCTGCAGGCTGCTCCAAATGTTACACCAAGGATTCCAGTGTCAATATCAGTGCACCATTTTGAAAGCAGACCAGACAATGTCTTTGACTGCACCAATGGATTACATCTCTGTTGCTTCTCTGGAAGTGACTGGACTACAACTTCAGAAGAGATTCCAGATTCAGACTAGAATTTTACAGCTCTGATCCATCCCTTGAAAAGATCTTTGAAGTCATATATTCCAACACAATGATCATTTCTCCAAATAAATTTTCAGATTTTTCTTTCCAGTAACTTTAAATGAGCTAAGCAGTGGCACCAAACAGCAGCTTCCCTTGGAAGACTATTCCCCAGTTTCACCAATTTCATTGCGTAGAATTTTTCATCATATATATGTCATTTCCCTTTCTTGTTTCATTGCATTACTCATAGTTATAATGAGGGCTCCCGACTGATTGCAACAGTGTGCTGCTTTGTTCCATTGTTAGACCAACAGATAAACATATAATCCAAATAAAAATGATAAAGCTCCCCTACTAATTCAAATGGTTTTAAAGTTACTATTTAACATTAACTGCTATGAAGGAGGAAGTAAAGTAATGAGAGGAGCTCAGATATTATGAAAAACCTTTAAAAATGAGAACTAAATTAAATATGGGTTAGTAGTTGTACTAGTTACAGAATGAACAGCATATTGTATGTGCTGTGTTAGAGGTATGTTATGAATAACAAAAGCACTGGAGCATTTACATATTTGTTTTCAGAAATCCTGGCAGTTGGATTTCACCATTCTGTGCCTCTTAGCCAGAATCACTAAACAGTGGTACATATGGCTTCTGAAGTACCATATGCCATAAAAAACGTTAGCTGATGCCTATACAGATACAACATGCTATACTCCTTATTTAGATTTTTTGCAGTTTTGAACAAAGAATATTAGATCACACAAAACATTGTGCAAGCAGTATGCAGTAAAGTAATACGGTGCGGTCAAAGACAGCCAATTAAAAGGAATCGAATGATAGTTTCATGAATTACAATGCAAACAGTGTGATAATCATATCAAACAGCAATAGTATTTTTCTCTTTATTACAAGGTGGCAGTGTTTCCTAATGCTTAAAGCAAAAAAAAGGTTATAAGAAAGTTTCTTTTGCTACACTATTCCCAGCTCCATTTTTATGTCAAGACCCAATTCAGAAAAACATTTACGCTTATTTTTATGCTTCTGCTTAAAATGCCATGGAGGTCAGTGGGAGTTTAGTACATGTGTAAGCATTTTTTGCCTATCTGAAGCTTCATTTTAGGAGCATTATTTAATCAGTTAATCTCCTAAAATGCTTTAATCTATCTGTCTGAAAAATGGGAAAAATAAATAATGTTCATCTCATGGGAGTATTAAAAATTAGATTCAGCATTTTATACATAAGCTACTGCATTGTCTCACATGCCACACACCTACAAATATGAAACACAACTTGTTTTTGAAAGGCAGAATGTAGAAAAAAAGATTTTTCTAGAGTTGTGGCTGACTCTGGGCATGTCTACATGTGAACATTAATGCAAAGCAATACATTTCACTGCTTATCATGCCAAAGTTTATTGCTCCCAGGCACCATGTTTACATGTGCACCTGGGACTGCAGCATGTTGAATCAAATCAGAGCAGCCCCGGCTGGCAGAGAGCTTGGGGGGTCAGCTACCCAGCCCAGGGCTGCACTGACCTGGCTCAACATGCTGTGGAGGGGCTGGTTGGGGCATGAGGGTGCTTCAGTGTGTGGCTAGCTGGCAGGCAGCTTCTGCATTGAAGCACCTTCCTGCCCCAGCCAGCCAGGTCAGTGTCTACATATGGGCTGCTACACACAAAAAAGCTCTGCAGCAGGATAATACTTGTATTTACAAGTACTAACCTGCTGAGCAGTTTATTAGTTTCCTGCAGTCTAATAGGGCACACATGTAGACACTGAGATGTTTACTGCAGAGCTAATTAAGCAACTCCACAGTGATGTCTTGTGTAGATGTGCCCTGTGTGACAAAAAGTACTCGTGGAAACATAGAGTGTTCAGGAAGTGTGGTTTCCGGGACATCCTGGTATCACGGACTTTCCTGTGATGCCACGTTTCCAGGATGCTGTGGGCACATCTCCATATTGCCCTATGGTGACATTGTTACTGTGCCATGCTTTAGTACTTCCTTTTGGAAGTAGCGTGGCGCACAGTTACTTTTAGCTGTTACTTCGCTGTAGCGGCACACTAAAATGGGGGAGCATGCTGCTACTGTGAAGTAGCTGCTGGGCATGTGTAGACTCATGTGATCACTACATCACCATAGCATACCATATGGTGACATTGTGCATTGCTACGGCAATGTAGGGCAATGTGTTAATATGCCCTATGTTTCCAGTAGGACTTACATAAGGCCCCCTGCCACTTGCTAAGTCTGTAGTAATTTTTTTATGTCTTTACAGTAAATAGTTCTTTATATAAATTCCTGTAAATAACAAAATGTATCCACACCACCTTCATCAAGATACTACAGACTGGATGCAGCAGCTCACTTGCCATTTCAGGCACAAGCAACAGAGCTCAGACTGTAAGAGGGTTATTTAACACTGAATTCTGCCCCTTGAGCTTACAGGCTCACAGAGAAGCAGCATCCTTTTTTAAACAAGCAGACACTGTGCTCTTATGGCTGCCTATTGCCCCTGCCTTTCTTCCCATAAGGAAAAAAAGAGCCTCCCCATTTAAGACACACCACAATTTGGGAGGGCTGATTCTGGCGGGGAAGGTACATGTGGCATGCATTCAATCCAACATGCTTCAATTCCATGAAATACTTTTAGATCTTCAAATGAAATTTTCTATCTACATGCTTAACATCAGGATGCAAACTATACAGCAGGGGCGCTCAACTCATTTGACCTGAGGAGCTGGATGAATGGCATAGTGTCAGTCTGTGGGCCAGATAAGTGGCATGGGATTGGTCTGCAAGCCCTATCTGGCACACAGGATTGGTCTTTTGGCTTAGTCTGGTATACAAAGCTACATGATCCAGCCTGCAGGGCTCCCTACAGATCCAGAAATGTGGTAGGATGAACACTGACTATATTAACCGCCCCAGAAACAGAAGCAGGGGCAATTAGCACTGCCACTGGTCCTCTGCTGCAAAGTTCTGGACCCATAGGAGCCCTTCAGGCCAAATGATACAGTCCCATGGGCCAGATTTTGGTCACCTCTGCGATACAGAAAAAGGAGCAATGGTCTCAAGTTGCAGCAAGGGAAGTTTAGGTTAGATATTAGGGAGAACTTTCTCACTAAGAGGGTAGTAAAACACTGGAACAAGTTACCAGAGAGATGGTGGACTCTCCATCGTTGAAGGTTTTTAAGATCCAGCTAGACAAAGCCTTGGCTGGGATGATCTAGTTGGGGATGGTCCTGCTTTGAGCAGGGAGTTGGACTAGATGACTGCCTGAGGTCCCTTCCAACCCTAATTTTCTATGATTCTATACTATAAGTTATGAAACAGAAATCAAAACTGAAATCACTTTAGACCATTTATACACTGAGAAACATAATCCTGATTCATTACATTCAGGGGTGGCACATATGGCCTGCAAGCTGAATCAGGCCTGGGAAGCATGTGTCTGGCTTGTGGGGCTCCTAAAGGGGCTGGGGAGTTGGGAGTAAGGGAAGTGGGAGCAGGGCCTGCTGCCAAAATAGCTGAATGCAGCTCTCTTGGGGCCCCATGTCGGTGATGGGGTTGAGCAACATCTGTATTAACCCCTGCCACTGCTACAAGATCTGACCAACAAAGAGCCCTGCAGTCTGGATCTGGACCAGGGGGTTGGGTTGTGTTGAGTTTAATACCCTTGATCATATCTCTATGATATGTCTGAAATAGACATGAAAGTTCAAAAATCATACATAACTATAGGCCCCGATCCTGCAAGCAGTGATGCAAGAAACGTGAAGACCTTTCTCTGTATGTATAGCCACTAAGCTCATGGTGCCTGTTCATATGCATAAAGGGCTGGACATTGATCCCAAATATGAGAAACTGATCCCAGATCAGCAGCAATCAGCTTCCTGATCAGGGCTAGTGTTTACAAACTGTGCAATTGTAATGGTCCCCAAACTCACTGGCCACCCACTGCCACTGCTAATAGCAGTCTAAGGAGTATTTAGGACACTGTCATAGATTGTTATTTACTCTTTGTACTCAGTTCTTTATTTTTTCCTTTTCTTTCTTTTATTCCATTTATACTCTTTTCTTTTCTGCTTTCCTATTCCTTCCTCCTGGAATTTTGCCTTGTACTCAAGTTGCTGAACTAAGCTATTATATAAAACAGCTGGGGGCACCAGCTTCACCAGCAGCATGTTAAAAGATGCAATGACTGCATTTTATGAGGGACCTGATGGTGTCAGTGTTTGTATTAAGGGAGCTTTGAGCACATTTACTAGGTCAGATCTCTCAGGGGACTTGGGAGACTGCAGTACCTAGTTTATGGGTGAGCTAGGTGCCAATCTGCTTAGACCAGGACTGTCTTGGGTATGCATAAAAAAGAGAACTGCAAACACCCAGGGAATTTCAGTCAAAAAGAGAGACACCTAGTGAGACAAGGATGGGATGATTACTGAGGCCAGGAGGTATTTTGGATAACAGTTTTGCATCTAAAATCCATTAAAGTCCTATTCTAGTTACTTTTTTTTTTTTTTGCAGGGGGAAAAAGGGATCTGGCCCCATTGATAATTGACAAAATTCTTCTTTTAGATCTTTACAAGAAATTCCCACTGTTGGTATTCTACTCTCATTAGAAGCACAGAACTCCAATTATAGCTAGAGGTTGGGTGAAATGTAGCAGGGACATTACTTATTGACCAAAAAATATACTTTGAATCAGGCAAAAATATTTGTGGATTTGTGCTAAATTTGGCAAAGCTTCAGCGGAAGAAAAATACAAATTGGATATTTTGAAATGTTCTGTTTCATTTTTATCAAAATAAAATATTTTGATTTTCCATTTTGAAATGATGCTGTTGTGGGACTACATTTATCCCCTGTAAAGCGCATACAGTGATTTAGATGGAAATTCACAAAAAGGCTTGAATAACTACAAGACCTACACTTGCTAGGAAAGGTTAATCTCCTGACTAGCTGCTGCAAACATAAAAAGGCACTTCAAGCCTTCGTTCTCCTCTGTGGGGATATCCAGAAGTAGTGAAAGCCAACAGGAATCTAAGTCTGCAGTTCACAGTTGCCTTTGAGGCATGGACTTCATATTTATCTGTCTAGGCAGCCCTGGCACACTACTTGCACTACTATTTTGATGAAGAAACAGAAATAGAAATAGCAGCCAAAAAAGGAGGAGGAAGTAACTATTCACTGATGGCATGTTTGAAGGCAAAAGTACCTTCCTTTCTTTTGGTGCATCTTCCAACCAGCATCATTTGTCAACTGGTCTCAAATAAGTCATTCTTGCCACTACACAAATCTTGATTAGATACTGAGAAAACAAAACTGCAGCAGACCCAAAGCCAGGAAATGCTTCATCAAACAAATTCTGACCTGGCAAGTAGGTATAATTTCATGCAAGTTAAAAAAAAAAAAAAGAAGACATCTACATCTTTTCTTCACATTAAGATGAGAAGAATAAAACTTAAGAGCTCTTGTGTATGCTAAGGCTGCTTTGATTCATAGATTCATAGATGTAGGGTTGGAAATGATCTAAGTAGATCTTCAAGTCTGACCCCCTGCCCTGGGCAGGAGAGAATACTGGGCTCATATGACCCCAGCTAGGTAATTGTCAAGCCTCCTCTTAAAGACCCCCCAAGGTAGGAGCCATCACCACTTCCCTTGCAAGTTGGTTCCAGATCCAAGCCACCCTGACTGTGAAGTAGTGCCTTCTAATGTCCAGCCTGAACCTACTCTCAAACAACTTATGGCCGTTATTCCTTGTTACTCTGGGAGGTGCTCAAGGGAACAGGGTCTCTCCCATTCCCCACTGGTCCCCCCTGGTAAGTTTATAGATGGCCACCAAGTCCCCTCTGAGCCTTCTCTTGTGAAGGCTGAACAGGTTCAGGTCCTGTAGCCTCTCCTCGTAGGGTCTGCCCTGTTGCACCCTGATCATGCGGGTGGCCCTCCTCTGGACCCTCTCGATGCTGTCTACATCCCTCCTAAAGTGCGGCGCCCAGAACTGGACGCAGTACTCCAACTGTGGCCTGACCAGTGTTGCATAAAGGGGGAGGATCACCTCCTTGGACCTGCTTGAGATGCATCTGTGGATGCATGACAAGGTGCAGTTAGCCTTACTGACCACATCCTCACATTGGAGGCCCATGTTCATTTTGGAATCGATAATGACTCCAAGATCTCTTTCTGCCACTGTGCTTTCAAGAAGGGAGTTCCCCAGCCTGTAGGTATGCTGCTGGTTCTTACTGCCCAAGTGCAGTACCCTGCACTTGCCAGTATTGAATCCCATCCTATTCTCACTTGCCCACCCCTGTAATCTGTCCAGGTCCAGCTGTATCCTGTCCCTCCCTTCTAGTGTGCCCACCTTGCCCCAAATCTTGGTGTTGTCAGTGAATTTGAACAGGGTGCTTTTCAACCCCTTGTCCAAGTCGCTAATAAAGAAATTGAACAGTGTGGGCCTGAGGACTGAGCCCTGGGGGACTCCACTGTCCACATCCCTCCAGGTTGAATATGACCCATCCACCACCACTCTCTGGGTGCGGCCCCTCAGCCAATTTCAACCCATTTGACTGTGTAGGCATCAATGCCACAGTCACCTAGCTTTTTAATAATAATGGGGTGGGAGACAGTGTCAAAGGCCTTCCTGAAATCCAGAAAGACTACATCCACCGCGACACCTGTGTCCAATGATTTTGTGACCTGATCGTAGAAGGCAATCAGGTTGGTCTGATAGGACCTGCCCCTGATGAACCCATGCTGGTTGCCCCTGAGCATCATCCCCCCTGCTGGTCCTTCACAGATATGCTCCTGGATAATCTCAAAGAGCTTCCCCAGGATCAAAGTAAGACTAACACAACTTTGCACAACTTTGTCAGTGTAAAGGGACATTTGAAGTGGATGTAACTGTAATTTCCAATTGCTATTCATGAGAAAAAGCCTTGCACCCATCACCAAGGTTCTGACCTGACTTTAGCTAGTCCCTTGATGTCCATCACATGAGCCAATTACAATTCTAAGAAGTCAGGAGAGTGGGCTTTTCAATGCCTGATTTACGCACAGCTGATGGCAAGAGATTTTAATTCAGGGGTGGCCAACCTGAGGTATGAGTGCCACTAGTGGTATGAGCAGCCCGTGTGTGTGGCATGTGGCACATCAGGGAGGGAATAGACAGCACAGCAGCAGACAGTGCAGGGAGCAGAAAGCAGAGCATCAGATGGGGCAGGGAGCACAGGGCAGAAAGCAGGAAGCAGATCAGCAGATAGGGCAGGGAAGGGGATTGGATTCAAGCTTGGGGAGGGCACAGGGCTTAATTTGTGGTACTCCTGCCAGACAGACTGACCCTCACTGTTTATATTTATAATAGTTACAGTATAGCGCTTTTGGAGGTTTATGAATTGACAAGCCCGAAGACTAGCAATCTTTAATCATAAAACATGGTCAGTGTGTGTGGCAGAAGCATGAACTTCTTCAAAGCTGACTCCCATCTCCTATCTCCAGTGCACTCAACTGTTGGCCCTTAGCTTTGTGATAGCAGTTCAGACTCTTCTATCACCTTAGTGCTTGACCTCTCTTTTAAGACTCCAAACAAGGATGCCAAATACCTAAATGAGGCCACTGAGATGTCATAGAAGCCAAGACTTTATCAGAATTCAAGCAAAGATTGGCCAGACTTATGAAGAACAGGACCGTTCAGTTACATTAATTAGCAAAGGTAATTTTTTTAATGGAAGTGATATAAGCCCCCTTGCCCACAGATCAGCCACTAAGTGATGGGAGTTATGTGGTAAGTTGTTCAACCCAGATACAGAGTCTCTTGAAACTACTGAAACAGCTAGTACACTGATTCTCAACCAGGGTGCTGGGGCACCCAGAGGTGCCACACAATCCTTTGAAAGGTGCCCCAAGGTGTGAGGAGATAAGCCAGGTAGATAAGTGCATGCTCAGGCTCTTCTCTGCCTGGCCACTGCACCTCCCCAACTGCCTGTCCTTCTGCAAGGAGGTAAACACTGTAAAAATAAGGTTTTTGAAACTGGGTGCCACTCAATTCCCAAAAGGTATGGAAGGGTGCCTTGAGTTTATTCGGGGGGGTGCCTCAAATCAAAAAGGTTGAGAACCACTAATCTAATACTAGCTGACATGGGAAACAGGATACGGGATCAAGTGGAGATCTGTTCTGATAGAATAGGACAATTCTTCTATTTCTAACAGTAGCGGTAGGTTTGGTTTGATAATATGGCAGGTAGCTTTGCTTGAAGTTTACCTTATCAAGGTACTTGAGAACTGTCTTCAACTTGCATGCGGGCAGCAAATGATTGGGCAGACTCTGCAGGAGTAGTCCTAACACCATAAGGCCACATACTGATGGAATTACATGCTGCAGAGAAAGTGAGGGCTTGTGGATCCTCATTAGTTTATTGGAGAACTCCAAGTGTTTGGGAAGCCCTTCCAAGTACCAAGGACACAGTTGTTGCAAGCATGCCTCCCACCTCCTCCAAAAGGTTCCATCCTTTTATTTTCTATTCTGGATTTGAGACATTTCCTAGACTTGGCCTTTACATTGCATTCCCAGAGTACAAGGAGGAAAGTTCACTGGAAAAACCCTTTTTTGATGTTATTTCCAAAATCTGAACCATCCCAAAAACAAATCTCTCCAAGCTCTACACAGAAGCCAAGATCACTCAGCTTCCTCCCCTGAAACTACCACAGTTGGAAGGAGGGTAGTTAAGATGGCCAGGTACCTGATTCAAAGCCTCGTCATGTTGGTTGGTCATATTGGTTGGTTGGAGTTTTAGATCAAGCCCTGAAATAAGAAGAAAACAGGGTGCCTGAAATAGTCAAGGTAAGAAGAATCCATTTTGGACATCTGAAACTCAGCACAGAGAGAGACCTAGCCACAGGAATTTGTTGTTGAGCAAGCTGAGGACTGTTGTGCAAATGAAACAATATACAACTATGCTAGTATGTGGCAGGGGTGGGCAATCAGGGCACCAGATCCTGAAACCCATAAGAAAGGCACAGTGCCTGCCTGTTACATTTCTGAACTGTACTGTAAGGGAACCTCTATGCATCTGTATGCCCTCACTGACTTCTTTACTTTTTTAACTAATATTATATGGTCCATATGGTCACATGTCAATGTAGGACCACACACACACATGCAGTCATTTATCTACCAGTGCACTGCGGCTACAAAGGATGTTAACCCTTTCCTGCCCCAGTTAGAGACAAGCTTCACATCTCCCATGTTTCATTACCAACCTCATCCCCCTTCTGCTACATTCTGCTTGCAGCCTCACATATGCAGCTTAAATTTTGTCTCCAACATCTAAACACATTGTTTCCTATCTTTCTGGTGCCAGTGGGGAAAGAAGCCATCTTTGAACCAGGCTTGCCTTTGGACTGGCAGCAAACAAATGATTGGCACTGGGATCCTACTATGCCCAGGACTGTGGCATGCCATTTAGTAGAAAACCTTGGCTAACGACCACCATCTACACCTAGCAGATGTGCCACTGACAGGCATGCCAGATCTTTTACATAATACAGTTCTGCTGGATCCAATGCTACTGGGCAGGGGGACCCAAAAATAAAAAAAAAAGCGTGGCATGACTCTTGCCTTTAATGTAAAATTAAAACTATCTCAGATTTCTGCAGGAGAAACAAATTCATGCAATGGAGGGTAATAAAAGTGTTATCTCCCATTCCCAGGCCCATATTTTATATCTGAGAATAAATCAGGTGGTGTCAGTTTCCCTGCCAATGGGGGCGGTGGGGAGGGAGGGGTATGCCTGGACTTCCTATATCAACTCTAGCTGATGCTTCAAATCCTAGACCCTTCCCTGTTAGCATGGGGCTTCCCTGGTCCTCCAGGTGTGCCTCAAGTTGGCAGAGCGATGGACAGAAAAATCCAGGCAAGGAAAATGGATTCAAGGGGTCACTCTGGGGAGAAACTGCGGCCCCCACCACCCTATTCTCCCCCCACCTGCAAGCCACGCTGGCTGCAAGGAAGGTGCCCACAACCTAACTCGTCCCCTTTGGCAGCTTCTTTCCTCCTAGTTGATCTTTCCTCTTCTGCCCTCCAATGGAAAGAAGGGGACATGTATCCTGAGGAGGAACAGCGCTGCGCCGGGGAGAGCTGGGTCTGCCGGTCGGCGCTGTACACGGGACGGGGCAGGGAGCGTTTGGGGGGGAATCCCTGTGTGTGTGGTCTGTATGATCGAGGTACGTGATCTGTGTGTGTGATCTGTATACGTGCGATCTGTGGTCTGTGTGTGTGATGTGTGTGTGCCTGTGTCATCTGTGTGCGTGATCTGTGTGATCGAGGTGTGTGATGTGCGTGTGTGCAAGCAAGCAAGCTTCCCCCCCGCGTCCAGCTCAGCCAGGCCGCCCCCCGGCTCCTGATAACGTGGCGGGGTCTCCCACCCCGCCAGGGCCCCGCTCCCAGCCCTGGCCGGGCAGCTGCCCAGACCCGACCCC
>NW_005842234.1:1308276-1317536 GCF_000455745.1 Alligator sinensis
CGGGCCGCCCCGTCCCCGGCTGCGGGGGGTCCCGAGCCGAGGCGCCCTGCCCGCGCCGCCGCGCCGCGTGTGATGGCACTGGTGGGAAACCCCCCGGTCGGTGCTGACACACCCGCTGCACCAGTCTCCTCCTCCTCGTTCCCGCGAGCGCCAAGGCATCGTCCTCTCCTCAAGTGCCAGAGCCCACGCCAAGCGGGTTCAGCTAATACGTCCCAGCACGCGCACACACCCCGTCGTGCACCCACATTGACACACACAGGCACACACACACATAGACACCTATACACGCAAGCACACACACAGGCAAACACATAGGCACACACAAGCATACAAACAAACAGACTCACACATAGACACACACACACACACACAGATGCATATACACACACTCACACAGGCATGCACATAGGCACACAAGCACGCACACAAACAGGTGCACACAGACACATACACAGGCACACACACACACATAGATACATATACACAAACACATTGAAGCACACACAGTTTGGCATGCACACAGGTACACACACAGGCACACACAAGCACTAAGCACACACAAACAGGTATGCACACACATGCACAC
This sequence comes from Alligator sinensis, assembly GCF_000455745.1. NCBI lineage: Eukaryota > Metazoa > Chordata > Crocodylia > Alligatoridae > Alligator > Alligator sinensis. Next base: position 1,308,863 of record NW_005842234.1, read on the forward strand.
ATGCAGGCACACACACAGGCACACACACACAGACACATACACACACAAACATGCACACAATCACACACACAAGTACACATACACAGGTGCACACACACACATGCACACACCCTCCAACAAACAGTAATCAAAATGGAGAGTGAATGCAAAATATGTCCCCCTGCCATATCTGTCTCCCTAATCCCAAGAGTAATTCTGAAAAGCAGCATTATACACTGCCTTTATTAATCCCTTACATGGGTAAATGGCATTGCTGACCTACTCCATTGGTTTGTTGTTGTTGTGACATGGTCTTTTCAGTCTGATTAGGGAAATACTCATATGCAAAAAAATAAATAAATAAAAATGATGAGGGGTTGCAGGGAGGAGAGACCATTAACATAATCTGCTGTGTATTTCAACCAAACATTTTTCTCTTATGGAATCAAATAACTCCATCATTAAGCCCATAATAACCCCCGGGGTGGGCAACGGGTGTGCCTCTGACTCTAACATAAGGCACAGAGCATGATCATTGTCAAAGCCTTCCCAGGGTAGTGGCCTAATTCGGTGCTTAACACCACTAGATCAATCCCAGCATCACCAGGCCAAGGCAACAAGTTGGAATTTGCCCATCTCAGGGGCTGTTTATCTTACTTCAGATTTCTACCCCATGTCATTAACTTAATCATTTTTTTCCTCACATTCAAAACCATCTTCCATCCCCTCATAATCGTAATATGCACCATTGCTTTTTATTTTATTAATTAGGGGACCAACAAAGATAATGGAGGGTCGAAATAATAAATTGCCCGATGGAACAAACTCATGTCCAGGACTGCAGAATTCTGTAATAGGCCCTGGAACCTCCCGGGCTGCAAGCTGCCAAGGGCAGGAAGGGGTTAACCTGCATTGTCAGAGATAATTGTTGGCATCAGAGTAAAACTATTAGGGTTGCATTTTGAAACAGGCAGTCTGAATGTGTACGTATTTCCTGGCTGCTGGGAATTATTCATTGATCTTCTCCCATTTTGAAACACCCAGTTGCCACAGTTAGCTGGAATGCCATGCCTTTGTATATCCAAAATCCTTGTAGCCAGTGAGGAATCCTCAGAATTATGTTTAATTATTTTTCCCCTTATGGTAGTGTAAGAGTGATGTTGTAACATGATAGTACAGAAATTATATGAGAGACACAATGTCTATACTTAAAATTTAGTTTGAAACAGCTGCTGATGAAACTTAAAGCAGGATGGGGGGGTTCTGTTGGAGTTTGGATATTTTGGAGGAACAAGAAGGCAAGCTTTCTGAGGGGGCCATTTAGGAGGGAAAAATCATGTTTAAAAGTATGTGACAGCATTAAATTGCGCACATACACAGAAGACTAATGCAGAACATTTTGCCACTCTTCACACTTTTCCCTCAACCTCTTTATCTTTCAATTGAAAACCAATTAAAGGTTTCTATAAATCTGTTAGCATCCCTTTTATGTGGGGCCCTCTGATGCATGCTATATTGCCCTTTAGATGCCTCTTCCTTTTTTTGTTTTACAATTGTTGTATCAATATAATGCTTCCTTTCTTTCTCTGTCTCTATAGATACAGATATACAAGGAAAACTAAAGGTTTCAAATGCTATTCAGTGCCTCCTCATTTGTCCCAGAGCCCTAACAGTGGTGCCCTTTCTCTTCTGGCTGCTTTTCCCTGCTTCTGGAGCAGCAGTTATGGTAGAAGCAGATGGCTACTGATTGGGTGAGCTTTGTGGCTTTAATACTGAATACTTTATGGAAAAGGACTTTATCATGCTTGGTTGGTCAGAGGAACAACGGGATGAGATTTATGACTAGAGAAAATAAATCTTTTTAAGTTTCAGGCTCCTTCGCAACCCATGTCAACTTGTTCTAGCAAAGCCAGCACTGGAATCCTCTGCATCATCTTCCCCTTCTTTCTTTCTATTTTTTGTCTTTTTCTCCCAATGCTTAGCAAACATCTATCAATGTTATAAACATTCAGTCACTGAAGCAGCTGAAGTTTTCTCAGTCTTAAAGCCTGCAGTGGGAGGAAAAATGAATTGCTAACAAACAGGCTTCATTGTCATAGCATATGATCAAAATATGTTCAGAACTCAGAGACTCCTGCACAGGCTAGCATATGTGTTATGGGTAATCCTGAAAATTACACCACTATAAATCCATGTGGGGGAAGGGTTCTGATGATATCATAGTAAACTATGCAATGCATGTGAAGCAGTGTAGCTACCAGATTCTGCTCAGGGAGAAGTGGCAGTCAACCTGCCCTCACTTTGGGGCAGATAACCCAGGTGTGAGAGACTTTCAAAAGAATTTAGCATTGGCCTCACTCTGATCCCATTTACGTGAATAGGAACTTTACTATTAACTGCAATGGGAACAGAATTAGGCTGCAGCCCAGCACTTTTAAAAATCCTGTTCCTAAAAAGTACAGCTATGTCAGTGATCTGGCTACACACAGTTGTGCACTCAGATAATTAAGCATGACTGCACTGCTGTTTGTGAAGAGTATCAAGCTATTTGTGTTTCAGTTTCTACTTGTCCATCAAATATATGTAAGCATTTAAGACTTTAATCAATTGCGCAAGACAGTCAAAAGGGGCATGGTTCTTGGACATGGTTAAGGGCCCAGCTATACTACAAGCTTTTAACACTGAGTAAAGAGTTTGTACAGTGGAGGCCTGCATGAGACGTGCAGAATCAAGTTACCTGATGGATCAGAGATTGACAAGATCTTGGAGGAGGCAGTTACCAACAGCTGTGAAAATAGTGCAGTCAAGAAGGGGGATTTATGTTGGCCACATCCTGAGAATGTCAGGTAGCAGGTTCCCCAAACAACTGGTCCACCCATTGGAACCCCTCACATCACAGATTCACGGAAGTTTAGTGCTGGAAGGGACATCACATTAATGATGAAAGTAGCAGCCATACTGCTCGACAACATGGGCTAATAAAAGGATAGGATAAGATAGATTAGTGATGACTTTGGCCTTTTGCGCCTTATGATGCAAGAAGTGAATTAAATTGGATGGGAGATAACCATGTTGTAACAATAACTATTAACCTAAACCAAAAGTGCTCAGTCTTTGGCCTGCAGGCCAGATCTGGCCCTCAGAGCTGTGTCATCCAGCTTGGGGCCTCTCCACAAGCCCATAGATTTGGCACCAAGGGAATGGTGGAAGCAGTAATTGCCATTCCCCAGCTGTCAAATTTTTGAGCCTTTGGGGAGAACCAGTGGCTGGATGAGATGGCCTTGCATGCTAAATCACGCCAGTCCATGGTGAGGCTAGTGCATGGGGTCAGGCCAGCATGTGGCTGGATACAGAGAGCTGGGTCTAGCCAGCACACAGGATTACATCCGCACATGGGATCTGGGCACAGGCCAGCCCTGTGCTGTTCATCTGATCCAAGGGCTGGAAGGTTGAGCACCACTGAGCTAAACCATGGCTCATGTAGAGACTTTCATGCACAGAGTGTAGGATTTGGTAGTAAATGTTGTCCTTAACAATGCTTCTCTCTCCATTCCCCCCACAATTGTTATGCTACATAAGCCACTATGTTGGAGACATTTACCAGACTGAAAATTACACTGTCAGTTAACATTCCTAAAGCAGGTAACAAACAGATGACCTTTTTGTATATGTCAAATTGGATATTTCTACCCTAGCAAATGTTTGGGATACATTTTCAAAGGAGATGGGTGATTTGGGATGTCTTAATTTTTGGCACTCAATTTGAGATACCTTACATGGAGCCAATTTTCAGAAGGCAAGCACTTACTGAAAATGTTAACTATTATAGGAACCACAGCTTAGGTGCTTAATCACTTCTAAAAGACAGATTCCCATGTTTTCCCTTCTCAGTTCAAGACAATGATTAAAACATGTTTTAACTGTATTTTCAGGCATTTCTTAAGCATTTTTCTAGTGCTCTAGTAAATATAAATGTTTGTAGATCTAGCTACTCTCTCAACTTTCATAGATTCTGAAGCACTTCACAGGTAGATGGAGGCTTTAGATCTAGCAAAGAAGAGCCCATGGTTTGGATTCTTCTCTGAATCATTTGAACCAGAAAGGGTTTTAAGAAACTCTCATGAGATGACTAAAGTGCCTATAAACATTACTGGGAGAAAGCCTAAGTCTATGCAAATGGGATTTGGAGATACATGGTTTTCAGATAAAAAGCAGGGAAAGTTTTGTAAATATCAATGACCAGAGGTTACTAAAGTAAAAGGAAATACAACAGGGTTGAGAATGCCTGACTTGTCATGGAAGCGGGTTATAAAAAGGGTGAGGAGAAGGGCTAGTGCTGTGTGTTTGGGACTAGTCATTTGGGAAGGCGGAAAGTTCTAAGAAAGCTCGGGACACTTATTTAAAATATGTCCATAGTGGTTTGTGGAACTGGTAAATGAGTAGTGACTTTTGTGCCTCCGTTTTCCTATCTATAAATGTGGATAATTATGTTGACCTCCTTTTAAAGCACTTTGTGAAATAGTGATGAAAGCACTGGATATTACTTATTAATATGCATTCTTCACTTGAATAATTGGATATATGTGCATACTTATTAATATACTGGGGACTTGCTTATAATGTTCCTTCATGGCCCAAATGATGTATTTCTATGAGCAAATGCTAGAGGAATGCTTTCTATTTTGGCCTAACTTACTTCCCTCCCTTCTTCATCTCCCAAATTTCCATTTTATGTCGCCATCTGCCCTGTTCTCTATCACTGAGATACTTTCCTCAGCTATCCATTTTGCCCCAAAAGGTGACCACACCTTCATGAATAGATATATTGTTCAACTCTCCAGATTAGAACAATAGTAGATGAACATGTTTTACCCAGCAGCATGGCCTGGGAACTGGAACTTCCTTCTTATATTGTTCCAAGAAAGCTTGCAAGCAGGGCCAACAAGTAGGGGCTGCACGGGGGTACAGATGCACCTCCTTAGAGCACCAGTGCACCCCCTGTCAGGCCGCGCTCCCTGTGTAGCCAGCGGGCAGGGGGGCAGTGCCCCCCCATGAGTCCTGGCCAGGGAGCAGGGCCACCAGCAAAAGTGGCTGCACTGCTTCCAGAAGTGGCCATGGGAGTTCCAGAGGAAGCGGCGCGACAGCTTTTCCAGGGAGTGAGATCAGCCATGGGGACCCCGCTCCAGCCAGTGGGATCGGCTGCCGGCCCCCACCCTGTCACAGACACCCATGCTTGCAAGGCCAATATATACTTCATCAGGCCTAGCATAAGAAAGTAGTGTGGTTGGGATAAGTTGTTTCTTTAGGCTTCGATGGATTTCTGGGGTGACTTTTCTCAAATATTTTTATTTTAATAGTTTAGATAGATATAATAATTGTATAGGGAGGATTTCTGGCTGCATGTTTGACCAAAGGAATAAATAGAATTTCAGGCCTCCGTTATTCTCCCCTCACTGAAAAGTGAAACAGCAAACCTGAAGGCACCATCAGACTCCACTAATAAGACACCACTTCCTGCACTCAAGAATTGAAGCAGCAGAGAGAATCTTCCACCACATGCTGGAGCAGAGATGTTGAGTTGGCAGACTCATGTTCCCTATTTTTTTAAACTTTGTCCAGGAAAGAGATGGAAGAGGGAAAGTCTCTTTAGTCCAGTTCTGAAAGATAAACTTCAGCTTGAAATGCAAGAGGTTATGAGTACTTTTATGTGGTAACCATTACACAGGAAGTCAAACTAGAGAGTTCTAATGATCCCTTCTGGCTTTAATACCTGATGATTCTCTGAAGGAAGAGATCTCTGTCACTACAAGTCTAGGTGCAATTAACCTGGAAAAATGGCATGAATAAGGACAAGTGTTCTATCTAGCTATTTAGTTTGTGTACCATAATTATCCCCATGGTAACTTATCATCTAAGGAAACACTTTTGATTCAATTAAATTGGCCATTTTTAAAGGCAGTTAATTTTTAGGTATGCAAACACCACAAAGACAGAGAGAGGAAAGCAAACAAGCAAGCAAGCAAGCAAGAAAGAATTTCTTCTTAGTTCCCAGGTCTGCCTCTCTAGGAGAGCAAAGTTAGTCCTAGAGAATTGCCTTGTAATTCCCTCTATCCCCTTCTATTTCTGTTTTCCTCCTGTCAGTAAGATCACACTCCTTCATTATGCTTTGCCTTTCTCTCAATTACTTCATATTGATCACTTATATCTGTGTCTATGTTTAATCCACATCTACATCCACATGTATGTGCTATTTATGTGTATGTCTCTGTTTACTGGCTGTGCACACATCCCCTCCGTTTCCCATCCCAGGGCACTGTCTGATATTGATTAAAGTTTAATGCGTATGACAATTTGCCAGTAATAATGATGTGCTCGTTTCAATAGACTTGTGCCCTGTCCTGCTCTTTTGCTCCTTGCTATATTAGTTAGCAAATCAGTTCCATTTAGTTCCACTTGATTGTCCAGTTGTAATTTGAATTTATTATTAAATACCTTACTAATGCCCCCCCACCCCCGCCCCCCAAAAAAGCATGTAAAAGATCTGGCAAAGAAGCACAATCCCAAACCTCACAGGGCTGAAATTGAGAGTAGTCTGGATACAGCCCATCGCTTGAGTGTTGTTTTGAGGCAGGTTTCCTGGAGTGGAGCTTCAGTGCCAGATCCAGCCTTCCAACTCTTTACAATGTGGACTAAAATTCCCAGGAAGGACGGAGCTTTGCTCAGAGAGCACTGAGATGTCAGAGGTAGGACACAGCAATCAACGGGACTAAAGGGAGGGGACAGCTTGCCCCGCCCAGGAGCTGAAAAGTGTCTTGCTTGATAACTGTAGAACTACTCGGGCAGTTTTTCTTCTGGACTCTCCCTTGCTTCCTCCCAAGCTCCAGTCGATCCATGAGGGCTTTGAGATAACACGTGGTCATAATTAAGCAGGATTCAAACAGCAGCAAAGAACACCAGTGCAGCTACCTGATTAGGGACTGAGCAAAATGCCATAAAAACCTGAAAGTGTGTCAGGGCAGGGGTTTGATTTCTCCTAGTGTGACAAGAGAATGTGATTGTATCGCTGAGTTTTGATTTCTCCGGGTGTGACAAGAGAATGTGATTGTATCGCTGATGTTCTGGCTTGGAACTGCTTGTTTTGGTAGAGAATGGGTTCCCATCTCCACCCCGCCTCCCCCTGCCAACCGACAGAGTCACTCCCTGGAGGGGCTAGCTGAACTGGTCTTGTGAGACTCACTTTATGCTTCTCTGGTTCTGCCATTCAGCTGTCCACAGAGCCTTTGCCCTGTCTTCTAAATAAAATAGCACACGCCTAAAATCAAGAAGGGAGGTGTTTATATGTGCACATGGCATGTATATATACCATATTAAATATAGAGAAAATTTTACTGGCTTCTAACCCACCTACGAAGTATCTGAGATCCACCCTCCCCCTCCAACACATGTCCCAGATTGGCACATATTTATTCCCAAAGTGCTGGTACTTGATCCTAGTCTGGGTTAAGCAGCGACTGCAGCCACAAAGACGGCAGCTGGAGGAGTTGCTTCCCCTGCAGACTGGTCTTCTTTGACTCGTGTGTCCAGGAAACTGACTACACGGCTGTTCTCCTTCCGTGAAACGGCACTGCTAAAACTAGACCGGTGCTTGCTTATTCCAGCTGATTGTCTCGAACTGAACCAGATCCACGCACCAGGCTAAGCAAACCCCCAGTGACCATCTTGGGAATACCCACTCCTGGCTGTCACCCCAGCACCCGCCCCAAACACACCTGGGGACCAGAAAGCTGTCCACTAGCAGCTACAACAGCAGCACTTGAGCCAATTTCCTGCCATCTAAAGAATATGCACATGTGGGGTGTCCTGACTCCTCCCTCCTCTGAGCCTTAGCCAAGGAGGTTTGTTCTTGTGGCTTCCCAGATCTTGATCGCTGGCGTTTTTGAGGCTCGTCAAGGTGCCACTGACTCTTTCTTTGCCCTCTGTGACAACCTTTTATTGCCAGCTGGGCTCAGGCACCCAAAGTCACCTCCCCAAACAGTCACAGCTCCTTCCACACCAAGCGGGTGTCCACAGCTGGACCCCAACACAACTTTTATTCTCCAGTTCCCAGGCTCCCTGCAGAAAGTGAAACTTTTTTCTGCAGTGTCAGCTTGGGGTGAAGGCAGGGGGGTCTCAACTGCGGAGATCTGTGCCTCTTCTCCCACTGCTGTGCGAGCTTGACAAGCTCCGTGTGAGCTTCCGACCTCCACTGTGACTCCGTTTCCCCATTCTCTAAAAAGCTGGTCACCTTCCTTTCTCGCATCCTGATGCTCTTGGGGTGCAAGTAGCTGTCGTTGTCAAAATGGGGATTGGACAGTGGAAGATTCAACCTTAGGAAGTTATTATGTATTAATTATTATCGCAAAGCACTGTATCACTTAAGCAGCGCATCGGATTTAGCAGTGTAAACTTCCACAGCTTACTTTCCAGGACGAGGAGTATAAAAGCCTGACATCTAACAAATGAGCGGGGCCGCATGTGTTTTATTATTCAGATACTTCATGCACACACACAATTGCAAGAGCTCCCAGGCTTTTAGACCTAAATACAGCCTCGCCCTACAACAGGCCATTTCAAGAAAAGGTTTCCCGAGGGCTTTGATTGCAGCTGAGCTCTGAACTTGTCCTGGGCATTAGATCCGGCGTCTCCTGGGCATTCC
>NW_005842234.1:1317567-1324132 GCF_000455745.1 Alligator sinensis
AGGCATTAGGCACAGAACTTGGGGGCCCGATCCTTTAGGCTTACTTACAGGAGTAAGCTTTGCTGGCAAAAGCCACGGTAGTTTCTTTCAGGAGTAAGGCTAAACATCAGCCGTTCAGAATCGCTCCCTCTGTCTCCTCTAGAAGACCCCGCCCCCCCAGGATTTACTTTCCCTTTACAGGACATGTAGAAACCTAGATAGCAAAGCAAGGGGTTTGTACTGAGGTACAAGGAACAGCTCCACGCGATCAGCTGCCTTGTTCCTAACCCATCTCTGCACAGCCCGCTGTCTCTTGCAGGACTCAGGGAGATCGACCAGCATTAGCAATGAAGGTTTTTAATTCTTTCCAAGATGGGAGGGGGTGGGGGGGGGTGTCCTCTACAAACCAGAGCACAGAGCTCTTTGGAAATAGTCCTCCCTGCTCCACACCACCCTGGGAGTACCATGCCTTGCTCCCTAGGTCCTGTGAACTCCGCTGGAAATTCAACTCCCACTGAAAAAAAAGAGAGAAACCTGGCGAGATTATTTATCAGTCCAGGAATCTCCTTGATAAAGCGCTCGTTTAATTGTATTCCGCCCCAAACCGTGGCTCTCCTTCTGATAAGGATAGAGCTTCACCTGAACACAGGAAACAAAGCCGCTGTTCTTGCCCTTCGGGTTGGTGCTGTGCTGCAGTGAAGACGCGCCTGAAACCTGCAGTGCGTTTGAGAGGGGGGCACCTGCCCTGTAGTTGCCTCACAATTAGTTACAAGAAGATTGCTTTTCCACATGTGACTCTGATGACCTTTACTAAGTGATTCTCTCCTGACTCCCTAACTGCAAAAACAATCTACTACTGCTATTGAGCCTGCAATATCAGATGAACCTTTGCGAGTGAACGCTGCCTCGACAGATGTTTGTGAAACGCACCAAACTACCCGACGGTAGATGATCACTATGATCCATGTAGGTTTTGTGTGTGTTTAAATGGGTGGGTTTATATGTGTGTGTGTATTATCCTATACACACACATGCACATATGTATACACACATACATTTATACACACATAATGCCTATATGCATATAGGGATCATAGTGGTCATCTACATGCCTGATACATTTATAGTGCACACACACATATGTGTATATATAAATGTGTATATCAATGTATGTGTGCATATACATGGATGTGTTATGTGCGTGTTTGTCCTACACACACATGCACACATAGATATATAGACATAGATATATAAATATATGTATACATCTGCATATTTTTATATGGACTCTATAGCCCATATAAGCCTTCTTTGCACACCCCCATGTATACATACGGTCTAGTTGACGTGTATTGGAAGTAATGAGCGCAGTTTTGTAGCTGAACTCCAGCCAAACCCTCTTGATGTGACTTGTTCCAGCTGCCTAGTTCAGTTTTGGGCCTTACAGAGCATCCCACCCTGCAGCAGACTCGAAGTAAAGCCATGGCCTGTCTCTCCGTTTCTGTGGCAGTGGAGTCAACTGCCCACTATTTGATGTCTCCTTTAGCGTCAAGAGCCGTACTTAGTACCACCAGTTACCTAATCCGAGCACAGCTGGACTGTAACCGGATTGTTCTTCGTGTTGCTCAGAGAAGACAGAATAATAATCCAAGACAGTTCCCAGCAAAACCAACGGGGTATTTAAATGTCGCCTCTCCATATTTCTCTATATCGCCATGTATATGGGAGATTCTTTAGTTAACTTTCTTTTAATCAAGATTATCTTCTGCGGTCCTTGTCATTACATCTGATTTTTTTTTAATTTGTCACCTGAGTCACATCATAATTCCCATAATAGTGTTCTGAGAATACTCTTCTTACTTCATGGATTTATAGGAAATGCTTCTCTATTTTTCCCCTAAGATTACTCTCGTGAGTAAAGTGAGTAAGGCCTATCCTACTAGACACAGTCTTTTTCGCCCTCTTCCTCCCCTTTACGGTAAATTAGCATTGATCAGTTTCTGTCTTTTTCATAAGAAAATCAAGTTAATCCCTGGAAATTAAAAATTGTATTTTTGTTTTGCGGAGCTCGTAAGCTTTTCAGCAAATATCCCTTTGGCGTTTGCTGCTAAGGTTAAAATAAACAGAGTTTAAGGGACTAAGATAAAAAAAAAGGCTATTCCCCCCCCCCCCAATGTTCCATTTTCAATAGTTTATTTTTTCTTTCTGTGTTTTTTTATATTGTAAAACATAAGGTTATTAAAATATAAGGGCGCCTTCTAGCATGTTACTTCAGAGGCTTGTTTCATTTTATCTTGCTGGCTCTTAACTGTTTTAGGCCAATTCCTCCTGTGGGAAGTTTGCTAGAATAAGGCATACAGGATCGCTTCCGAGGCTTGCCTGAGTGGAAATTCACCTGCTGGGCTCCAGAGAAATGCCCGGGCAATGTCCTTTGACAGCTAGTGCAGTGGGAATTTCATCGCGAATATGATCATAGCTGAGCACATTCTCCCAGTTGTGGATTTGGGACCGATTCTACTCCTTGGGACTTTTGCCACTGACTTCAGTTTTGGAGCAGGATCGGCCCCTTCAATGCAGAAACCCCATTTTCTCCCAGAAATCTTGTAGCTTCTGCCCGTTTAGTCCAGGACCATCAAGTCTCTCTTCGAGCAGTAGATATTGCACCTTCCTCGTTTTTATCCCCTGGATTAATGTACCCGATAGGGTACATTAGCAGCAGTGAAGGCACTCGACTTTTTAAGGGCTGGAAGTTGGTTGCTTTTCTCTGAGCTTTTCTCCTTATTTTTGCATGTCTTTTAAAAAAAAATCAGTTTATGTGCATCAAACTACTGCTTTGTGAGGCTTGGATGATTCTGTTGAATGGGGTTCACTCTGATGGGAGCTTCGGATGCTGAATAAATGCCCATAAATGTCTTAACAGTGCTTTTTTTTTCAGTGAGAGGAAATTTCGGCAACTGATATAAAGCCGGAGCAATTTCCTCTAGTTTATGTACCGTGCTGTCCCTTCAAATTCTTGCGAATAAAAATAGCATGTAGACCCCCCCCACCTCTTTAATGACTGTCATTTGCACAATTTATATCACAAAGCAAGTCCTGCATCATTTAAAACCCAGGAAGGTTGGGGGGGGGGGTATCTGAGGCAGGAATTAATGTCTAAATTTTACAGACTCCCATATTTTTAATGTGATGTCAATCCCTTATTTAGGAGACGGTGGGTTTTGTTGAATTAATAAGATAAACAGTGAGAGCATATTATAAGTCAGCCTTTAATCCTAATGCAAGGAACATCATAATTATGGGGAGGATAAGTGAATCTGAAAGCAGACCTTCCGAGTCCCTGATTGCAGGCTCCACTAGGGCAACAACCGCTGTGTGTCTAGTTTTTAGCTCCTCTGGGCTGTTTGAGTGGCTGGGGGGAGGTGAAGAAGGGGAGAACCCCCAGACCCTGGGCTAAACTGGAAGCAGACAAGAGAAGAAAAAGAAGCCCACCCCCGGTTTCTTTTAGCCCGCACGTGCCAAACTTCTTGGGAACTATTTTTAAGAAGGTTTGGAGACTGGTGGGGTGGCTTTCCTAGTGCGTGCAGGGTCTGGGCAAGGTGTGACCTTGGCAGTGAGGGTCAAGCTCTCCCCTGGCCTCAAACTGCAGCCCCAGGAGGCCCTTTCCAAGCAGCCCTAGGCGCCAGGGGCTCTTTCCTCTTGCTGTTGCTCAGTCCCAGCCGGGCCCTTCCCCAGCGCCTGCTGGCACGGGCAGAACCCACTCTCCTTGTGCAAGGCTTCTTGTGCCTTCTCGCTGCCTCGGCTGGGCTCTCCCCGGGGCCCTGGGGGAGGACGGGTAAGGGTGCCAGGAAGCTGCCCGGACGGGCACCCCGAGGTGAGGCAGGGCAGGGGCTTGTCGTGCCCGGGGCGGGTTGCGAGGGGGGGAGGCGGGTTCGGGCATCGCCAGGGGGGAGGCGGGGAGGGGATCATGGCCCATCCCTTTCCAGCTGTTTGATCTCTGTCTCTGTCTCTGCCTCTCCCACAGGGGCTTCCACCTCCGGCAGCTGCAGCGGCGAGGAGCGGGCGCTGTCCGATCAGAACCAGGCTGCTCCCGGGTGAGTGCTTCCCCCCACCGCACCCGTGGGTGCGCAGCTCCCCGCTTTGCTCCCGGACCACAGGCGGCAGCTTCAGAGGCGTTGGGAGTGCCCCTTCCCCCGCCCCTGACCCAGCGGGGAGGCGGCGGTACTGGAGGGCCCAGCTGGCCTTGGTCAAGGGGAGGAGGGATGCTCAATACATGTCTTTCTTACTACTACTTTCAATGCGTGTCACCTAGACCGTATACATGGAGGTGAGCAAAAAGGGGTTGTAGGGGCTTTGGAGCCCGTATAAAGATAGGTGCATATGCAGAGATATAAATACATATATTTATAGATCCATGTCTATATATCTATATCTGTGTGTGTGTGACAGGTGCATATGCAGAACTGTACTTATATTTATAGATCCATGTCTATATAGCTATAGCTGTGTGTGTAGGACAAACCAGCCTTGCCCGTGACCTGTGAAGACCCTGGCTAGGCCTGGCGAGCAGGTCCGGCCTCGGCCTGGCGGTGCAGGGAGCCCCAGGCCCGTGGCTGCAGGGCATGAGACCTTCCCGGGGGCCCCGGGGGTGCGGCGGGAGGGGAGCCGCGGCGCTAGGCAGGAGGCGGAGGCGCTTCCCGGGCGGCGCTGGCGCGGGCTGCTGGCCCAGGCCCAGGCCCAGGCCCCTCTCAGCACTGCCAGAGAAAGGTCCCAGCAGCCCTGCAGCCGCGGCTCCCGGCCCAGGGACAGCTTCCCAGACGCCTCGTGCCCAGCTGCGGGTTGCAAGCTGGGTGGCAGCTCTTCTCACCACTACTGCATTCAAGCAAATATCCAGGATTTGTGTTTTTGAAGCACACTCCCTGGCGCTGGCAGGTCAGCCTTGCAGTGGGGTGTCCCCCGCTCGCTGGCGCCCCTGGGCCACACAGCCTTTTTTTGCTGTGACCCCCTCCCCCCATTAATGACAATAATCCTAAAGGGGGGGGGGGGGGGGACAACATATGATACAAGAAATAACATCGAATGAAAAAGAAAGGAAATAAAATAGAAAATGAAATAAAAAAGAATAAAAATGAAATGAAGTGAAATGAAATGAGAATAAAGGAAAAATCAAATAAGACAATAAAAGAAGAAAATGAACTCAAATACGATTTCAATCAAATCCAGTCAACATAAAAAATGAAATTAATAGAAAAAATACCAAATAAAATGAAATAAAAATCAAATAAAAAAATAAAAAATCAAACCCGATAAAAATAAAAAATGAAATTAAAAGGAAAAATCTTATAAAAATAAAAATGGAATTAAAAGGATCAAAGCAAACAGAAATTAAAGAATGAAATTAAAAGAAAGAAGTAAATAAAATAAAAATTAAAAAAGGAAATTAAAAGAGAAAACCTAATAAAATAAAAATGAAATTAAAACAAAAAATCAAATCAAATAAAAATTACAAGACGAAATTAAAAGAAAAGCTCAACTCCCAATGAAATGTAATTCATAGAAAAATCAAATCACATTAAAGTAAAAATTGTTATGAAAAGAAAAAAATCAAATAAAAATTAAATAAAGAGAAAAAAATCCAATCACATAAAATAAAAATGTACATGGGAAGAAAAAATCAAATTAAATAAAGATAGAAATTGAATTCACAGAAAAAATCAAACAAGAATAAGATCAAATAAAAAATGAAATTTAAAATAAAAAAATAAAGGGAGGTAGAATCAGATATTATAACATCCAGGCATGGGAGAAGATACTGAGGCGAGCTGAGACGCAGGGCCGCGGCCCCGTGGGAGCGGACAGGGGCAGGGGCAGCCCCCAGGCCGGGGCTGGCGCGGGCGGGCGGCGAGTGGCGGGGCAGCCCCTGCAGGTGGCGGGGAGAAGGCAGGGAGCTGCGAGCCCAGGAAAGAGTTAAAGGGAGGGGACGTGGGCTGTCACGCGTCATTGGGCAGATTATGTGCAGCAAACAAAAAGTGTGTGTCTGTGTGCCAGGCAGTCACTGCATCGGGTCCATCTGTACAAGTCCCGCTCCCGCGCTCTCCCCGGCGCTCCCCCTCTCCCTTCCTCTGCCTCGCTCCCTCCATCCCTCCGCGCGCAGGACAGCAGCACGATCCTGCCATGGAAATACACTGATCCAGGCGGGGGGAGGGGGGGCAAGGCGAGCCGCTCATCCTTGGCCACTTTCTGCCTCCCTCGCGTTTCGGATTATTTTCTGCCCTCCTTCCTGGTGAGTACATTTGCATGAAGGGGCTGCGGGGGCGGAGGGGGTCTTTTCCTCTCTCCCTCCTTAGCTAAAACAGGGGAGATGCAACCAGATCCATACAAAGGAGTCTAAGGAGAGCATCTAAAACAAGAGGGATGGCGAGGAGGGGCTGGCGGCTCGGATCGGGCGCGGACAATGCCTCGGGAGAACCGGGCAGGGCCAGGCCGGGCTGGGCTGAGCCGGGCGGCCGCCGCGGTGTCATTGTTGCGGGCAGCGCAGCGCGGGGAGGAGCCCCTTCCCAGCATTGTTGCCTGGGATTGAATTTTAATG
>NW_005842234.1:1324146-1325328 GCF_000455745.1 Alligator sinensis
TGATGCCCGATGTGCCGCTGCGACCTCCAGCACAATGAGGAGCTTGTGGGGAAGGGACTTTTTAAAAAAGAAGACATTAACTCAGATTGGAAGGGCTGGAGGATACCACTGGGAAAGGAAAGGCGAGGGAGAAAGATGAATATTGGGGGGAGGGGGGGGGAAGAATCCTATATTCTCTAGGGTTCTCCCCCCCACACACCCTCTAAAAAAAAGTGTTTTTTCCTACTCAGCAAGTCGGTTGCTGGAGGTTTTCATTTTGCTTGCAGAAAAATCCACCCCTCTGAAGAGGAAACTTTGGAGGCATAGGGTAATTTAAAAAAAAAAAGGACAAGTTGGAGGATCGCCCTGCTCATCCATGACAGGAGGACAAATAAGTCCTAGTAATAATATTCTTCTCCGGTCACCCATTTTCAATACTCAGGAGGACCCGTTCCTTCCTGCTCCTTTCAGCGCTGGCTGGGGAGGAGATGGGTGATTGCGAACTCACGGTGGCATAAAGGAGTGGTAAAGGAGGGTTGTGTGTAATCCATTTACCCATGGGTTTTTTTTTAATCAAATAATAAACTAAATGCCACTTAAAAAAGGAGGAGAATAAATGCATCTGATTAGAAATGGGGGAAAATTTCTCAGGTCTTGGAGCCTCTCGCTCTGATGCCTGTGCTGGCTTTCCAGGCAGCAGGGTCAGCAGGCTTTCCTGGAGGAGCCTGATTGAAAGCTTGAAAGGGGGAGAGAGTCCTCCCAACAGAAGCGAGGCAGGGTTTGCAGGAGAAATGTCAGGCCGGGGCAAGACAGCATCCCCACACCCCCTGCCACAAACGGCATGCCTAGGCGGGGGGACACTTTTCCCCCTGCGCGTCCACTACCTGCACACTTGGCAAGTCACATTTGACTGAATCTCTCTCCCCTTGTTTAACAAGGTAACTGGGATTCACCCTCATCCATAAACGAGCGTGTCGAGGTAAAAAATAATTACCTCTGCTTGCTGCTTTTAATTAAAGTCTCGGAGGGAAAGGGGTGGATTATGGTAATGAGCAGACATACGTTCCCTCTTGTAGACGGGAGCTAAAGGTTAGCTGACATGAAATCAGTGACATTGACAGTCCACTTGAAATCCATTCGCTATGCTCTTCTGTCACACTGAGCCCTGGTCCTCTCTTTAGAAGGAGGGGAGGGGGGCGGGGG
>NW_005842234.1:1325345-1327858 GCF_000455745.1 Alligator sinensis
GCCCTCCTTGCTCTGGAGCATCGTGGATGGCATGGGCCGTGTGTGTGTGTGTGTGTGTCTGTAAGTAACTCCTTTCAAGTTGTTCCTGGATCCATAGGCTGATCCCCCGCCCCCCTCATTCTCCTCCTCCTGCATGCACAGAAACCTCCACCTCTGGCTTTCTGGTAGCAGGGACTCTTCAATAGACCCCCAGGCGTGTCCATCTCAATCCTTCCCCGATGGATTTGCACGCCAGCTCCCTCGGGAGAGTGGCAGAGAGCTGCCCGGCAGCTCCCAAGTTTTTTCCATTTGGGAGGATTGGGGTGCCGGTAAAAGGACAGGGAGAGTGGGGTGTATCCCACCCGTTAGACCCCTCCAAACACGGGGCCAAGCTGGGTAAAGTAAAGGCGGCTCTCTCGGCCCGCAGGGATGGAGGACGCCGCGGTGGCACGGGGCATTTGGGACGGAGATGCCAAGACGGTCCAGCAGTGCTTGACTGACATATTCACCAGCGTCTACACCACCTGCGACATCCCGGAAAATGCCATCTTCGGGCCCTGCGTGCTGAGCCACACTTCCCTGTACGACAGCATCGCCTTCATCGCACTCAAGTCCACGGACAAGAGGACGGTGCCGTACATATTCCGGGTAAGCAGGGCTGCCTGCGCCTGTGTCTGTCCCGGTTGTCTCCACGTGCCCCGGGATGCCCGCGCCGGGCTCCGGGCGGAGGAGCAGCTGCGAGCGGGTTGCTGTCTGTGGCGGGGGTGGGGAGGGTTGAAATCACTGCCATCCCTCCCCCTACAACCACCACGGCCGCAAAGCTTCTCCGTGTTTGACTCGCATCGGGCCGGATCCTGTTCGCTTTCCTCCACGCTGCCGGCTCCTGGAGGGACTGGCCATGCTGTGGGATTCAACTCGGGCATCAATGAACGACAGCACGTGCATTAAATACCTCTGATCGCCCCCCCACACCCAATCCACATCACAGTTGTTGCCAATGTTTGCAGGTGCTACTGCCAGCACCCAGGCAGCGCTGCTGCTAGGTCTGGTTTATACGTCCTGTGTTATACAGACGTGATGCATCAGATCAGTTTACATTTCTAGACTAGCAGCAGTATAGAGAGATGAGCAAATGGTTCTGTTTTGTTTTAAATGAGTGAACGGATTTACCCAGACCTTGGTCTTTGAGCAAAACTTCCTACATTGGGGTTTCCCCGCTCCATCCTCCAAACAGGCGGGAGGAAAAGTTCTCTGGGGCATCCTGGATGGCTTTTCTTCTTTCTAGAGTCTGGAGCTGATCTGGTTATTGTGCCTGCTCATCCAAAGGCACCGGGGAGGGGTGTGTGTGTGTGTGTCTCGGCACCGGGAAGCATAGAAACGTGTGTGTGCATGTGTCTATGTGTGTAGGCACAGGAGAACTTAGAAACACGTGTGCATGTGTGTGTGTGTAGGCACCAAGGAATGTAGAAACGTGTGTGTGTGTGTGTGTGTGTGTGTGTGTGTAGGCACCAAGGAGTGTAGAAACACGTGTGTGTGTGTGTGTGTGTGTAGGTACCAAGGAGTGTAGAAACACGTGTGTGTGTGTGTCACACCAAGCACAGGCGGTGTTTCCCCGCGAGGAGGGAGGCTGGCAGTGACGTAGCCGGGCCCAGCGCCCCCAGGCTGGGCGGTGGGCCGAGGGGCCGGGCCCCGGCTCCGCGCTCACGGCCCGCCTGGCTCTGGCGCAGGTGGACACTTCGGCGGCGAACGGTTCCTCGGAAGGGCTCATGTGGCTCCGGCTGGTGCAGTCGGCCCGCGACAAGGAGGAGCAGAACCTGGAAGCCTACATCAAAAATGGACAGTTGTTTTACCGCTCCCTGCGGAGGATTGCCAAAGACGAGGAGTTACTAGTGTGGTACGGGAAGGAGCTGACGGAGCTGCTGCTGCTCAGCACCGCCAGGCACAGCAAGATGAACGGTAGGCGCCGGCCGCGTCGCCTCGGACGCCTGGATTCTTCTCTCTTCATTACGCAGCCCACAGCCTCCCCTATTCTGGAACATATTGGACGAACACGATTAGATTAGGGGCTACAATCTGTTAAATTTCCACTCCACGGGTTCCTAAACAAGAAAGGGCACAAAGCAGCCCAAACAGGGGGGGTTGGAGCCGCAAACTGCAGGGCCGGGGCGGGGAGGAGAAGAGAGAGAGAGAGAGAGAGAGAGACGGGAGAAAGAGAGGAAGCAAAGCAGGAAGGAAGGAAGCAAGAAAGAAAGGGAGGGAAGGAGGAGAAAGAAAGAAAGGGAGGAAGCAAAGATGGAAGGAAGGAAAGAATGAAGCAAGCAAGAAAGAAAAAAAAGAAGAACAGGGAAGGAAGGAATGCGTGTTTATTACTTTCAAAAGTCCTGGTAGGGCCTGGGAGGGGGATCCTCGAGGGCCGGGCGGGGCGGGGCGGGCGCTGGCGGTGCTAACGCGGCGGCCGCGCCGTGTGCCCGTGCTGCAGGCTCGACACCGTACAGCTGCGCGGAGTGCGGCCAGCGCTTCCAGTTCGAGTTCCC
>NW_005842234.1:1329095-1329723 GCF_000455745.1 Alligator sinensis
CCCCACACAACATCCGCAATGCATGCAACCCCCCCCACACACACGCACACATCCACACCCACCCAGCCACACCCCCACACATGCACACTCACCCACCTACATACACACCACCCCAATCATCCACACAGACACACGCGCACACAAATACTCGCCACACACCCATACCCACAGACTCACCCACCTACACACCCACACGCACACCTCCACCCATGCACAGCCCCCACACAGCCACCCAACCACATCCACACATCCACACCCACCCATCAGACCCACCCACCTACACTTACACCACCCCAATGCATCCACACACATATACCCCCACATACACCCACCCACCCACGCACACACATCCACACCCACAAATACTCCCCATGCACCCATACACATACAGACCCACCTACCTGTACACACCACCCCATTCATCCACACACACACCCCCATTCACACACACATCCACCCCATACACACATCCATACCCACACATACAGACCCACCCACCCATCTACACACACACGCCACTCATACACACATCCACCCACCCACACCCACACCCACACCCACACATCCTTACACACAGACACCCCCCCACACACTCCACCCCAGTGCATCCACATACACCCACACATAA
>NW_005842234.1:1329815-1371745 GCF_000455745.1 Alligator sinensis
GAGTTTTGTTTTCCCCTCCGCCAGGAGCCTCAGTCTCCTCAAGCTGATTTTTTGGCGATGCCTCACTGCTGCTGCTGCTTGGGTGCGGCCGATGTGGGACGCCTGGGTGCGGATCTCCCGCTCTCCCCCCTCTCTCCGGCATCACTTGGTCTCAGGTGGAACTAGGACACTTTACACCCAAGGGCTGCACTTAGACCCCCCCCAAAAAAAAAAAAAAAGAGAGAGAGAGAGAGAGAAATAGAAAAACCTCTCCTCACTTTCGAAAGTTCAGTCCCTTGCATACATTTCCCTGGCCAGACACCAGACTGAGAGGGGCAGGATTTATTCTCCCCCTCCCCTCCTTTTCTTTTCTTTTTTGTTTCGATGCACGCATTTTCACTTTCCAAAAAAAAAAATAAATAAATAAAAGGAAAATAAAAAGAGAAAAAAGTAAATGATTAAAAAAATACATTTTAAAAAATGTCATATATTGCAGCATATTGATGCATTTGTCATACGTTTCTACTTAAATTATTAAGCACTTATGGTTTAGATGTAATAATAATTATATGTAAGGGTAAATTTTTATTTTAGATATAAAGTAAAAAAAAAACTGAAGGAGGATGCAATGCTTTCTGCATTAATTGATGACAGTTTGTGTTCTTTCCCAAAAAAAAAAAAAAACAAAAACAAAACAAAAAGAAAAAAAAAGAGGACTTGAATCCATTTGAGTTTCCAAGAGGGAAGTGCATGTATCATGAAATGATTATGGACTTCAGTGCAGAATGTCATCGATTCTGTAAATATGTATTTCCTTTTCATACAAAGTGTAATCTTGTGCCAGTGAAATGAAGTCTGAATAGTTATGTGTTTCTTTCATTTCTTTTCTTTTTTCTCCCCCCTTGAAAAGATTTATTAAACTTTATAGTTTATCTGGGTATGTTGGATGCTTTGACAATAAATGACTTTATTTTCTTCAAAGCACTTGGATGTTAATCAGTCCTTTTTTGGGGTTGGACTGCGTTCTGGATTGAAACAGGCCGATGTTATTTTGAGCTGGAGGAGAAATGGATGGATGGTCTCTTAGGAATCGTCAGGGAAAAAAAAGAGGCATGCGAGGTGCACTGCTCTCCTTTGGTTTCTGAAGGCAGCGTCTTTACCCGTGCTAGGAGCAGCAGCGTTTCACCGGGGCGCGAGGATTCAGCTCCTGAAAGAAGCATCTGATTCGCATTTTGAAACATTGTGCTGATGCGTTGGGTTTCATGTTCAAAGGACAAAACGTTTAGACAAGCATGCCTGCCATTTAGCTGACCCTTCGATGTCAGCTTTCTTTTTTCGGCAGGCAGCGATGCAATTAGCATCTGCACAAATGGCTGGAGACAGATAATTTATATAACTGGGTCTATAAGGGGAATGTGAGGAGAGTTGAATTGTTTCGTGGCACGCGGGGAGGACTGTCGCATTTGTGTCCCTGGAACGTCAGCCGTGAGGAGCCAGGGGAGACAATCCTTTATCTGAAGGCACAACATCTATAGGGGTTTAAGCGGACGTTTGCTCCCGCGGGTGTGCCATGCCGTTTCAGAGAGGCTGCTGACACTGACCCTGGCACATACAGGCACGGCAGGCCACCGTGCTCTTATTTAAACAGGCGCTTTTCATAGATCCTGAAAAAAAAGAATATGAAATCGCCTTAAATACAGCCCACAGACAACGCTCTGAGGCGATTTGCAATGAAACCGAGTAGCTTTAAAACCCTGTGAGCTCAGGATTTTTTTTATTTTTTTTTTTTTTTGTATCTGTAGAAAAACAATCTCTGGTCGGAAGACCGGGCTAATTCAGCAAATGGATTAATCGAAGTATCGAACTGATGAAATCAAGGTGAATATGATAAATACACACGAACGTGATAGTCACAGAGGTCTTCACACTTCCATACATCCAGCCCTCCCCCACCCCCCACACAACTATCCACAGTGTAAATAAACAGCCAGGTGCCACTCCTAGTGAAGTCCTCATCCAGAGATCTGTCTATGTACGACCAATTCGGCTACAACCTGGATACCTGACACATCGGTAGCCCTGGGAGCTTTGCCAGTTTGGACTAAAGAGGTAGTGCGACGTCATGCACTTGTGATGTTAGGGCCTTGGATGCCGCGCCAACCTCCACGGGACACCCATGTACGGGGTGCAGCCAGAGCCGAGCCCACCCCGCCGGGCCTCCGCGGGGCGGCTGCCAGAGCGCCCTTCCCCTGGGGCTGGGAAGAGATCGGCTCGGAGAAACTGACAGAGAAGTCGGGACTGCAGGCGAGTCCTGCCTGGCTGCTGCCGGCTCTTTCTGAGCAGGAGGCATGCTGATCAGATTGAGATTTTAACCCAGCGATAAATAAAAAGGAGGGATTTAGAGATGCCTTTTCCCCTTTCTTTCCTCCATGGTTAGTTAATGATAAAGCCCCCCTTCCCTCTCTTCCCTTCCCTCCTTGGTTTTTCTCCTTTGTGTACTATTGTTGCTGCACTTCGGCCTCGTGCCCCCTCCCCTCAAGTGCTCTGCTTTGTGCTCCCCCATCCGAAGTTTTCCCGCCGGACACGTCTGTTTCCTTGAGATCTCCTTCTCCTCCCCATCCCAAGCGATTCCAAGAAGCTGATCCGCAGCTGAAAGCAAGTAGCCCTCTGGATCTGCGTGCAGCGGCTGGTCAGTCTCCTGCTGTCTAACCCGGGGAACAGGAATCCATCCCACGCTAGTTTTGGGGAGGGGCATAGCAGGGTTAAAACAATAGCCAAGAACATCCCCACCACCTCAGACACACACGCACATATACACACATACACTTGCCTGTGGCTAAGATTACAGATTCGCTTTACCAAATCTGTGCGTGTCCCGGACTGGAAAGTCTCCCGTGGAAAGGCCCCGACTTGAGTGGGACCTGCGCTCCCACTACGTGTGTTCAGCAGCTTGCACACCTTTTACACCTGTGCAAAGGGCACACAGCGTGTGCATAGCCCAGGGTTATCCCTTGGGCCAGGATCTCACTTCTAAGCTGCAGAACGCGCCGCTGGAAGGACCCGTTTCCAGCCCGTTTTTCCCAGCTCAGCCTGACCCCTGCCAGGCAGATCTTCCTCTCTCGGGATTACAAAGCAAGGACTCGATCCCGCAGACCCCGCGAGCTGGGGACCTGTGTTGCTCGCGCCAGTACAGGGTTACATAGCTGGACCTCACATCCCACCTTCTTCCCAAGACCTGGACGCGGAGAGAAGTATGGAGCTCCCTCTTCCGCCCAGCAGCAGTATCCTGAGGCCAAGCCTCTTCTCCAAGAAAACGTAGGAGCTGAGTCCAAACCCCTCTTCTCCCCACTGCGGAGAAGATTCTGGGTGAAATCCTGCCCCACTGCAGTCAGCTACACTTCTGCTGCAGTGAGCGGTGTCAGGAGGATCTCACCCATCACAGATCCATTTCTCCCCAGATCTAAGAAACAGCTTCTCTCTACCCTAATAGTAACTCTTCCTTTACAGTTACTTTCTCTCGCCACACACACACACACACACACACACACACACACACACACACACACACCCCTTTTCCCAAGCCTGATTGTTCCCAGAGATAGATCTAGCCCCAGCCCCTCCATTACCTGTTTCAAGTCCCTTCCCTTCCCTTCCCTTCCCCAGCCCCAGCACTGCGTAAGATCCTCTCTCCACAAACCCGACAGCTTTTCTCCATCCCAGCCGGGTGCACGGTGCAGGAATACATTCCCACCTGTGCAGTTGATTTCCCCCCGCCTCCTTCTCCTCCCCAGCCCCATCCCTGGAGCATCTGAGGCTTGGGTTACTTGTTGAAACCGGGTGAAAACTATTTATTGGGGTGTACTCTCTAGCCCTTCCCTCCACAGGCCAGTTTTCATGATTAGAAAAGAAACACGGAACGGGCTGCTGTAAAAGAAATGACTCGGATCTAAACAGCAGCTCGGGGAAAAAAAAAAAGATCTAACGCGAACATCCCGAGTCCACCCCAAACTCAGTTGCAATTAACAACGATTTTTCTCGTCCCTCTCAGATTAAGCCCGTTTATTTGTGGTCCAGCCCTGTACACCCCCTTGCACCAAGCGACATAGACAATCTCGCCTTTCCTAATCCAAACACATCCAAGCAATGGGCCAGCTCCGTCCGCTGGAAAGAAGCAGGAATCAAAATGAGAAATTGGGAGCTCGCCTCTGGAGGAGCTGGGTTGGAAAACTCTTGACATTTTCCTGGAAAAAAAGGAATGTGTGTGTGGGAGGAGGGGGAGGGGGTTATGACCAGTACATTACAGCCCAGGTATCATTCCTTTTTTGGTGCTTCCCCTTACATCTCCTTTTGCTTAAAGAGAAGAGCTGAAGAGCTGCGACACTGAATCTCCTATCCTTTTATGGTTGTGCCCTTACGGATCATCCTTTCCCCAGCCCAGGTCCCACGGGGCTGTTTTAACTCTGTCTTCTCTGTTAAGCACCTGAAGTCAAATGGTAATGTGAAGGACCAACGGGTTATAATAGAATCACAAAACATTAAAGTTGGAAGGGACCTCAAGAGGTCATCTAGTCCAACCCCCTGCTCAAAGCTGGACCATCCCCAGTTAGATCATCCCAGCTAAGACCCTGTCTTCCTGTGTCTTAAAAACCTCCAAGGATGGAGATTCCACAACCTCTTTGGGTAACCTGTTCCAATGTTTTAAAACCCTCCCAGGGAGAAAGTTTTTCCTAATATCTAACCTAAACTTTTCTTGTTGCATCTTGAGATCACTGCTTCTTGTTCTGTTTTCTGCCACCACTGAGAACAGTCTAGCCCCACCCTCTTTGGAACCTCCCTTCAAGTAGTTGAAGGCTGCTATTAACTGCCCCCGCCCGCCCCAGTCTTCTGTTCTCCAGATAAAATAAGCCCAGTTCTCTCAGCCTCTCCTCAGAAGTCTTGTGCCACAGCCCCCTAACCATTTCCAGTGCCCTCTGTTGGACTCTCTTCAATTTGTCCACATCCTTACTGTAGTGGGGGCCCCAAAACTGGACACAGGACTCCAGATGTGACCTCACTAGTTCCCAAAAGAGGGAAAGAATCATCTCCCTCCATCTGCTCCTACTAAAGCAGCCCAGGACGCTGTTAGCCTTTTTCACGCTGTTGGCTCACTGTAACCCGCAGGTCCTTTTCTGCTGATTAGCCAGTGGGTCGGTCCCCAGCCTGTACTGGTGCATGGGATTGTTCAGTCCTAAGTGCAGGACCTTGCACTTGAGCTTGTTGGACCTCAGGAGATTTTTTTTGGTCCCATAAAGTTCTCAAAAGGTACTGTCTTCCCAGTGCAGGTGAGCCCCAACGAAGCCCAGTCTCCAACTTATGGGGCACCCAGCGTGTGTGTGTATTGGGGGGCTTAGGGGAGGAGGGATGGGGGAGAGACAGCTGAAGCAACATTCTCCTTTTTGTTGCTGGAAATCAGACCCGGCACGGAGAGCAGGAAAGGACTGAGAACACGGGTTTCATGCCAAGAGACGGGGTGTGGGCACAGACCTGAATGGCTCGGTGATGAAGGCACAGAGGAGGGCAAGGGGCAAAGGGTGAAGCCAGTGTCACATGTCAGCCTCTGCCCAGGGGTTCTGAGCTGGTTTGCTGTGCTTGGACCCTCTCGTTGCCCTGCGCCCAAAGGGAAATGGCCATAGACCATTCTTCTTTGTCATAGTAATGAAGGCTTATCTCTTTAGAAGATGGGCACTGAGGGCTGAAATAAGTTCCCAAAGACCATCTGTACATTTAGGAAGTCTGAGGGCGAGAAAGAGGCTAAAGGGAAAGCTGCAGAGAAGCCTGGGAGGGACCGGCGGAAAGCTGTGGGGAAGGAAGGTTTCAGACAAGACTCTCAGCTCGCCTCCACCCCTCCGCTTGTTACTGACACTCGCTGCCTAAAACGCTGAACCAAGAAAAAAAAAAAGATGCTTTAATCAGGGAAGACCATCTACCTGGTCCCACCCTCATGGGAAGCATGTGGATGCCTGTGCATAGCCAGGACCACAGAAGGTGCGACTGACTCTGGGTAACCCTTTGAGATGTATATGACTCCTCAATCTGGCCTAGGCACGGAGATTCAGTGCAGGCGCTACCAACTCCCAGCGTTCAAAATCAAGCGTAATCCCTCATGACACTGGCGTCGTTTTGTATTTATTAGGAACAATAATACATGTCAGGTGCTTTTTCTTTCTCTCTCTCTCTCTCTCTCACACACACACACACACTTGCCCAAAGGGGGAGCCTCGCTTCAGCCTCTCCGCCCCTGCCCTCAGGAAGGGCTCCTCCTTGGGCAGTGCCACAGGCTGCCCCCGCCCCATGGGGTTCTGGTGCTCCAATCCAGACACCGCAGAGCATTGCCACAGGCACCTGCGGGTCGATCCCAACCCTATTCCTAGAGAAAGGGGACCTAATTATTGGGGTCCACCCCACACACACTTTTTCTCGGTCTCTATTTCTAGCCGGTTTGCTCGTGACCCGAAGTGCCCCATGCTCCGCCGGCAGAGCTCCATGCCAGGAGCAGGCTGCAATGGCTTTCCAAGGGGCCACCATTAAACAGCGCGCAAGCGGACTCTGCCCCCGGCCCTGCCAGCCCGATTTCCTTGCACCTCCTGCTCGTCCCGCTCCCAGGCAGCCTCAAGGGACTGCAGACGAGCCAAGTGTGGGGCTGCCCCCGGGCGTTGAATTTAAAAGGGCGAAATCCCCGCGGAGCTGAACGGCAGCGCGATGCCCCCGGCCCGGGCTGCCCCCGCCGGCCCCGCCTGGGCAGCACTGCCACCTCCTGTCGTGTGGCTGAGACAGGGTAGCGAGCCGGGGCAGACCTCCCCGCAGTACATAACGCCCGGGCGCCTAGACATCCTCATTAAAAAGTCCGATCTGAGCAGCGACGCCCCCGTAACGGGCAAGACAAAGGTGCTGGAGCTGGAGATCTCCTATGCAGGCCCGTTTCTTCCGACGGGGTGCTGGTGACACCCCAGGGCTGAGCATCCTGACGTGGGCTCAGGGGCTTGGGATGGGAAGAAGCAGGAGAGGACTCCGGCAGGGCAGTGAAGCACTACAACAGGCTGCCCAGGGAGGTGGTGGAGGATCCATCCTCGGAGGGTTTGAAGATACCGGGACACGAAAGGATGATCTAACTGGGAATGGTCCTGCTTTGAGGATGAGATGCCCTCCTGAGGTCCCTTCAGCCCTCATTTTCTATGGTTCTCTGATTGTAAGAAAGCAACCAGGCGAGTTGCTGTGCGCTATACCAGTGGTTCTCAACCTTTTTTTGGACCAGGATCCATGGCCAGTCCCAACCCATCACCCCTCACTCCTGACCCTCTGCCCCCCAGCCCCCAGTGTGTGGAGCAGGGAATGGGGCATGGGGGGCCCCAAGCAGCCCCTCACAGGCTGGCATTCTGCCAGCCTGCAAGAGAAAAGCCACTGTTTCCCACTTTTTTTCTCTTTTAAAGGAAAATCCGTTTTTAAAGTTTGTTTGTGACCCTTTCATATTTTCTTGCCACCCACAGGTTGAGAAACGTTGTTGTATAGCCATAGTGACTCTATAATGTTCAGTAACTTCCTCATATTGCCCCCATCAGCCTTGCCTATGCTTACTCCCTTTCCATTGCCCTCTACCAAAGCCCTCCCCTCCTAGCCCCTACCCCACTGGGAAAATTGTTCTACCTTAATACACACACTCCTTCCAACCCAGATTAGTGACTCTGATAGGTGGCTTGTGGGTTGGGGGGGGGGTAGTTGTGGGCTCTGAAGGTCCATAGAAATGAATCGTCATAACCATGTCCCTCGATATGCTGTGCCCCTCCCCCCCGCCCCCTTCCAATGAGTTTGGCACAGGATCTGCTGGGTCCCACCAACAACCTTTCCCCAGAGCCATACCAGGAGGCTACAGTGCTGCCTGCTGAGTCTGGAGGGGCTGCAGGCTCTGCCCCCTCTCACAGTCCTGAGCCTTGTTTTAAGCCCAGGGACTCAACCTCCAGGGAGGGTGGAAAGGCAAAGCATCCTGCCCCCCTACAGTCTCCTGCAGCAGGCCTGGCCAGTTTGGGTGTCTCTGCCCCTGTGTGGGGTGCTAGGTCAGCTCCAGCAGGATTTCAGTGTGGATTTCATCCCTCAGTGTGATTACTGGGATTGTTTTAGCAGGGAATCAGAGGTGAGATCCTGCTCTATCCATGGGGGATGAGTCAGGAATTGCCCCATTCCAAGTAGTGGTTGGAGCTTGGATTAATCCTGGCAGGATCTGATTTAAGTTATCTCAGCCTAAAGTAAGTGTCATCCCTTTCCCTCTGGATTTCTTGTCTGTATGTGGGAAGCCCTTCTCCCCCTCCCCCGTGCACCTAAAGAGAAACCTGGAGCATGTTTGGCTTTAAGCAGAAAGCAGAGGACATCGGGAAAGAGCCAAAAATAGCCAAACAGCGACACCCAGCACAGGAAAATGTGTAAATCACCCAGATGGGAAAAGCCTCCTGGCTGTGGAAAGCTGCCAGTGCAGCCAAGCTGGAAAGGAGAGTCAGGCCTTACAAAGCATGACCAGTGAGCATGGGCTTGTAGCCCTGTCTGCAAAGGGAGAGATTTAAACACATCAGAATCAGTCATCTGCATACACATGGGTACTCAGGCCAGGCCTTTCCCCTTAAGCATAATCAAGCATCATACCAGCTGTTTTCCCCTTGTTTCCAAAGCTTTGCAGCACTGGCAGGCAGCATGGGGCATAGGGAATGGGTCAGCCTTCCCAAAGCTGGGGATCTCAGGGCACCAGGCTTGATCAGACTTCACGTTAGGCACAAGGAGATTCAATGTCTGCTGCCAAGATCAGTCAGAACCAAAGCAGTCCCTGGGTGCAAGGAACTCGCCTATTGCTCCACTTCAGTCTTGCAGGCCTCCAAGCAAGCTGTTATCCTGTTCTTGTTTGGAGGATTTACTGTAGTTCAAAGTTTGTCCGTCTGTCTGTTTGTCTGTCTGGAGAAACAACTCGATGTGAAACCTCACCTAATTAGGACTCTGACCTCTCTTCTCTGCCGCTGATTTGCTCTGTAACTTTTGACCATGTCGCTTAAGTCACAATTTCCCCATGTGCCACAGGGGAACAGGACTAAGGCCTCATTTATTCATTCCCTAAGCTACTGATCTGGAGATCCTGGCTTTGCCTTTCCTGGTCCTGACCATGGACAGGTCTATAATTTTGAAAAGGAGGATGCATCATCACACATAAACCAACACACATTTTCCTAGAGTTAAAAAGAAACTAAAAGCTTTACTAATATGCTAGGGGCTCAGGGCTGTATTATTCCATTTAAGATTGAAGCAAAAACAAATACAACTTAATTGGTATGAGTTACAAAAATCTGCAGGGCAGTAAAATAGGAGTTTCCCTAATAGGAGCAGCTAACAGGCAGCAGAACTGCAAAACAAAGGATAGCTTGATTGGTGGAACAGCAAGAGATTATAGAAAAGAAAAGGTCCTTAACATCTGTGGAATGATGAGTTTAGAAGGATTAGGTAGATTATAAGAAACCATGAAATTAATCAACTCCCCGAGCACTGCCTAACTAGAAATGCTGCTGCCACTTCCAGGCAGCTGGTTTTAATCTTTGGGTGGAGCAGAAATCAAAGTTGGGAGCAAGTGCTCACCCACCACCACCCTCCATCCCCTTCCAACCCATCCCATGTCCTGACCTCTGTCCACTTGACATTCTGAGTTTGATTTTCAGAGTTTCATTCTGCTTCTCTTTTGTACTATGTATTACAGTGTATAGGTTTTTCCTTTGGCCAGATATGGTTTGGCTGCACTTCTCTGCCTATGCTTTTTTGGTGCTGCTTTGGGAGATAGGTTGTGCCTCTGCTTCTTCATATTACTAGATATGAATATTTTTCCATAGTGTATGTATTCCTATTGTGCAAACAGCACAAACCAGCATTGTCTGGTACAATGGTTGCATAATTGGTTTCAATACATAACACAACAGGTTGCAACTTGTTATTTGTTGCTTATATTGTAGCGAACATCAGTTATGTGCATAAATGGTTTTAGTGCATAGCATCTTTTGGCTCTACTGTATACTTTGTAAACTAATTGTGCTCTCTTTAACTAATCATTTCTTAAACTGAATAAGAGCTGAAGTACTTGGTAGTGCCAACTTCAAGGCTGCTATTAGAGTCAGAAGGTCTCTGCCAAGTAAGGTAAGGAACTTTAATGAGGTGCAGTTTGCTTAGCAGGTTGTTCTTGTAGGGGATGGGCCTTCTTTATACTGATTTATCTTAAGTGCATGGTCATTTTACAGCCTGAAGGGAGTACATTACATTGGGTGTTTGACTTGAAAATAGCCTGATATTTAGAGGGGTTGAGCACCCAGCTGAAAATGTTGGGAACTGCAGGTCTTAAGGTGACTCAGTGTGGTACAAAACAGAAAGTGACCAAAATAAATGGAAACTATGAGAATTTTGGCCATAATCTTTCTTCTTAAAAATGGTCAACATGAGGGAGTAAAAATCCTAAATTAAGCTTCTCCAAATCATGATATTGATATTAAAATCATAATTTTAAAATATAACAAAGCTTGGTGTTTGAAACTTTCTGGTAGTTGAAACTTTTGGATGAAGTTGGATTATATATTTTTCAGCTTTTGTTTTTGTAATCTTTTGGGCTATACACTTACTTTCCTTTTAATGGAAAACTGAATTCTCTCCCCCTGCAGAACTCAGGGATTTAGGAAAACACAAAATACCTCAAGATGTAAAATAAAATTGCGACAACTGATAATCCCCAAAAATATTCCACTATAAAAAACATGCATGAGTCCACCTGCCTTGATTCCTACACAAGTTAATTGCAGAATTGGTCTCTACTGTCACAGGGCTGTTCTACCAATTAACAAATTAGTGTGTGTACTGCTCTTTGACTATGTAAAACTCTGCACTAAGTAGACTCATAAAATAATGTGTCATAAAATAGACATAATCATTCAATCATCATCAGGGATGTTTTATATAGTCAGGCAAACTACGTAAAAATGCTTATATAAGTAAATCTAGGAGGGTATATTCAAATTTACCATGGCTTCCACACTATCAAAAGAAGTTTCTTAGGGAAAGGAGACCAATCAACAAACAATTCAATTTGCAAAGAAAAAGACCTAGTGCCACCTAGTGGAGAACAGCCAGCATCTTGTTCTAAGCTTCTTTGCAATAACAACAGATACTTGTAACTCACATTTAATACCAAATTTGAAAATACAAATAAAATGCTTATAAATGTCAGAACACCACTTTATTTACCAAATCAAAAGTGCAGTTTGTTGCCATGTACTGTGCCACCTTAGACTGAGTGTTTCAGACTTAAGATACAAAATAAAATTAGACCTTCAAAACACTGAATAGGAAACCTTGGAAAAAATCCCTGGGTGCTGGTGATTCATTTGGTAGTGCATTTAACATGGGATCTGCAAAGACTTACACATGAGATTAATTTTATGTACTTTGAGAAGTCCCATTAAAGTAAATCCCTAAAAAGGAAAAGGTCCAGCAACATAAGCTGCAGTGAGTTTTTGAGACCATTAATGTTCTTCAGCATTTCTAACTAATGGGAAACCATACGAGCAATCTAATTCTGGCTACTGGGTATGGTTTGGTTCAACCATTCTAATAACTTTTGGACATGCTGGGCTGTTGCCATATGGCGACATTGGTACTGTGCCATGTTTTAGTACTTGCTATGCGCAAGTACTAAAACATGGTTCAGTAACCACTCATACTGCAGCGTACAGTTGGCACATGCTTAGATTCACCGGCTACATTGCCATAGTGGCATGCTGTAGCCAGGGAGCACGCTGCTATGGCAATGTAGCTGACAATTGTGTGTGGACCCACATGATTGCTACATCACCGTAGCATGCCATATGGTGTCATAGTGTGTCACTACATCACCATAAGGGGACGTGTACAGGCACCCACTCCATATACAGTACTGTGGCTACTGCTGCTGGCAAAATTGTATCTGACAGGCCACAGAGAAACACTCAATCTTCCTTGGCAATTGCTTGGATTGAATATACCTTGATAGGGTTTGGAAGTGCGATTACTGGAGAGCACATTTGGGTGCTCTCCAGTATATATGCATCCATTGTGTAAGCATACATTTGATCCTCTTTATTATTCAAGAGTATTTTTAAATCCCTTATTATTAAGCCAAGGATACATGGAATATATCTCTAACTCATTGTTCTACATACAGATAGTCGAGTTCTGGTTGTACACGTCCATGGACCCCGGCTGTTCCGTATTCCTTTGAAATTACTCCAGAGGTCATATTTAGTCTTTGCAATTTGCCGACAGGTTCAGTTCAGCATGTGATAAGTTAGTCCTTAAGATCTGTCATGATTAAAATATCATCACAAAGGACAAAAAAAAATATTCAGCATGTATTCCTGGAGAGCACGTACAACATTTATGTTGCTTTTCTACAGAAGTTCAGTAGTTTAAATACATCACTATGCTAAGGCAACCTAACATGTAGACAAGGGTGCTAGATTCTTTTTCCGGTATCTGGGGGTGGCGGTATCTGGGGGTGGCAATATCTGGCATCAGCATTGTAACTATTCATTAGCCAATTATACATCCTCATCATACCATTCAGACAAGCATCATGTAAATATACACATGATTGGCAGTAGTGTGTTAGGATGTTTGGATGAATTGCTGAATAGGAATTGCTCTTTGACTGATAGAAGCGTTTGGTCATGGGCTCAGATTGTTGCTTGTTCAAGCTCTCTCAGTTGCTGATTTTGATCTTTGTCTAAGATGTCACAGTGGCTCTCACTTAAGGCTACAATGTAAGTCTTTTGAGGGGTGTTCAGTGAAGTGAAAGGGCTTGCTGTGTGGTTTATGATCAAGTCAGCTTCTTTTTAATTTCCTCAGTGTTTGCAGTGACAGCAATACATTTTAACTTAATGTTTTTATGTGCAGCTCTACAATAACAACAACAATAGGGGTGGAAATAAGCATATTTTTGCATGGCTGACTGCTGCTTTAAAGAAGGAAGTCTAGGATTCATGGCTTTCTGTTGCAGAGGACTTTTTTTTTTTTTTAATACTACTGAGCTTCTTGAAAAATGTATAATTTGAGCAATGGTTATAAAAGCATGACATTTAGGACTTCCTTGGATGATTAATTGTTAGAAATGTAACAATAAGTGGTGGCTAGCTTTTTAACCTTCATGCAAAGTATGAAGGGCAGTCAACAAAATATTTACTCTAGTGAACAAATGTATGTGCCACTTAAATACACATGCATAATATACCATATACAGATAATGAGATTTACTACCAGTCTTGTTTATGATGTGAATTCTGGCTACAAATGCACAGTAGAGACTCCTTGTGGAGGGGAACTTCACTGATGTAAATCCAACAGAAATATCTCTCATGTCAGCCACGTTCATGAGGGCCATCTGGGGGACCCAGGGTGACACTCCACTGGCTTAAGTTCCATATTCTTATGCAAGTGCAATAACCTAGAGCTTCCCCAAGGCTGCCCTGACTGACTCCATTATTAGGGCAGCACAGGAAAACTGTCTCCCTGAGGATACTTTTCTCCCTTTAGAGAAAGGCATGTCTTGTCACTGGGGTCTCAGATGCTACCCCAATACAAATCATTTTAACTAATAATCAGTAACAGCATGAAATGGTGATTAAATAGAGATTTGAACACTTTTTCGCTAGTAGTTTGAAGGAAAGTCTGAATATCTCCCCTTTCAATATGTTTTGGTAGTATGCACAAACAAAACTCATATTTTCACAATGAACAGCAGTCAAACAGCCAGCGGGAACAATCAAGCAGCTTAGTAAATCTACACTTTCAAGTACAAACCAGATGATTGCCTTAAGGCCCAATCCGGCTAACACTGAAGTCCATAGGAACTTTGCCTCTGGCTTCAAAGGGAACAGGTTCACACATTCATTAGTAAGCTTCCCTTTGAATAAAGATAGCCTACCTTCCTGGCTCCATAAGGTCTGTACAACAGATATAGTAGACCTAAATAGCTCTGCTGACAGGGCTTTATGGGGTGCTTATTTCTAACTTGCATTTTTATGTATATATACATATTCATGTCCTCTCTTGTTTTATGCCAGTAACTAGTAGATGCTGGATACACCAGAGGCAAGATTTGTCCATTAAAAGCCATGTACATGTTTTCTAAAAATCTGTTCCTTGGATTTTATTTGGTCTCCAGGAGGATTAGCAGTTTGTTTGCATGTTGGAGGTAAAACACAATCAGTGTTCCTCTTCTATCACTACAGTAAAAGGTCTGTCACCCCTTCCATAACAAATCATCATCTTTATAGTAATTTTATCCAAGATGTAAACATTTACTCTGTGATTGAACTTACAGTTCAGATCAATTGTCCATACTTTGGACAAAGCTTTTTAAAAAAAATAATCAAAGCTGTTAATATTTTAAAATCAGCCATTCTGCTTCACAGTAACTTTGTTCATAATACATAGCTATTACAATGGTAATAAAGATAAGACTGATATGCTACGGCAGTGATTATCATCATATTAAAAAAGCATAAGGTGGTCATTCTTCATTTAAAAATAATTTGCATGCTAATAATTTCCACAGGAAAATTTAACAGATTCAAAAGATTTGATACAGACTATGGATTAAACATCAAACATTGAAAAAAGAAAAAGTCTCAATTTTTAAGTGTTTTGGGATTGGCCCTTGACTCACTGATGGTGTAGAGTTCATTAGAGGTGGTTCTTCTATTATTGTTTTGCATTACTGTAGTGTTGCTCTCCTCCTCTCTGTCCATCAGTCCTCTGGCTAATCTGTCTGTTGCTCAGCACCTCAGGTTTGTACTACTTAACTGATTTAGAATCTGTGGGGAAACTCATCCCCATTATGGAATGAAAACATATTTCAAAACCTCAGAAGTTGTTGCAAAGTGGAGTTGTTGGTTCTTGACCAGCTTTTCTCACGATCTAATTCAGGGCTTTCTTACTACCAGAGGTTGGTGGCACAGCAGGAGAGGAAGGACTGGGATGTTATTCTTGCAGGGTTGCTTTTGAAGAACTAAGGGGATGTATAAAGCTAATTTGCATACATTCCTTTGCACAAAATTTCAAACCACTTGCAGTTTGAATGTCCTCTTGTTCTCCATTGCACCCCAAACACAACCATCCTAGTAGCAGACAGCTAAGAAATAAGGGGGCTACCATGCCCACGGGTGGACACAATTAGATTTTTTTTTTTTTTACAACTGTCCCCACAAAACAAGAAAAAAAAAGGTTCTTTTTTTTCCTGATGGTTTTTGAAACTGAACATTTTAATAACATTTAAAAAAATTAAAATAAACCTACAATGATATTTTTCTGTTTTGATATCAAAATTTTACTTTCTTGAAAATAGTGAGATTTTTCAACCCTGAATGTGATTAAGCTAATCAATTCATATTTGTAATAGATTTAAAACCTGAAAACTAACATATGGAATAGACGAAATTTTCACCAGAAAGTGGAATACTTTGCTCAAATAATTGTAAACATTACATTTCAATTTTCTAACAAAGATTAAATGCAATTGGAAAAAAGAAAAATTCTGACTAGCTGTGTTTACAAGAGGTTGAGATAATATTAGTGTATACTGGGCAAAATCTTAGCTTGTCTAAGAAGATTCTTAACTTTGCTCTCTTGTTATCCCCATATGAGAGAAATTCACAACAGAAAAAAAGTGATCTCCTGATTTAATATTATCTAATCTGAAACCAAATGCCAGTAGCGCAAAAAAATACAAACAAGAAAATTAAAGCTACAGCTCAAATTTGCCCCTTCCCCCTATCCCAGTGTTCCAAGTTTTTTTTCAGTCAGTCTGATTCTCCCCTTACATTGTATTGCCCTGGTATAAAACCGGTTGGTTTCAATTGAGTTACTTCTGATTTACACCCATCTGAGATAATTATCAGACCTACTGTTTCCACCTATGAAGGGCTTGATGTAGAAGGAAACAGCTGCTAGTCTGTGGAAGCTCTACAAGGATAGTTGCTGGCTGCAGAACAGCTGGTTGTGTTCCCTATTGTTTTCTTTTGCAGAGCACAGTCTCTTCCTCTCCACCTGTTTGGACTGTAGTGAACTAATATGTAGTAAAGAGGATTTCAGGAATATGGAGCATGTTCAGGACTTCCCACCTCCCCTGCCAAGTTCCTTGACCATCAGGGTATGCTCCTTCCTGGCTGACTGGACACCAATCAGCCAAGAAAGAACTTTGCATTGGTCAGCACTAAAAGACTATAGCTGGATATTCTCTGGTTGACCAGTGCAAAAGAACATAATACTTAATTTAATCAATATATAGCCCTAGGTGTCATTGGTCTGAGTAACCATATACTGGTGAAATATTTAATATAGTTAAATATCAGTAGTTCTTGACCAAATTTTCAATTGCATTATAACTACAATCTGTCCAATGGTAGGAATGCTAATGTATAGTGTAACAGGGGGCTTTCCTGGTGCTGGTCTGTCATTGGCCTGCCCACTTGTTTCTGGGCCACCTGCCCACCTCACTCTTCTGCCACAACTTGTTGTTTCTTAATTGCTTCTAATTAGGTGGAAGGCTGCCTGTTCTTGCCCCAGTGCCAGGGGGGGCTATCTGCGGCTCCGTTTCTCCCCTACACCGCAGCCCAAGCCTCACAGATGGCATCCAGGTGACACAATGCTCCTGGCCTGCAGCCGGGCCAAGCTTAGCCCTCGTTGTCTGGCCTCAGACAGACATGCATTCATACCACCTTTCTCTCACTAGGGCCTTTCACACTCCACCCCCATCTCACAGGGTCTCTTTCAACCGCTTAAAAAGCTTTGCTCGCTCTTGGAGCAGGACCCTTTGGCCATAGGCTTGATCTAGTGTACACCTTGGGTGGCAGATGTACCGTCTTTTGGGCCTCTCCCACAATCCTCACTGAGGTAGTGGCCAGCCAATTATCCAAATCAGAGCCAATCTTGCCCTGGCCCCTCCAAGGGCAACTCTACACCAACTCTCACACATACTGGGTTCCCAGCCCTTTAGTTTCCCCCTCACAGGGGCTCCACATCTTTACTTCTTCACTTGGGCCTACCCTTACTGGGGGTCCACATTTTCTACCCCCTCACTGGGCTACAGGGCTTCCCTCCCCAGTGGGGGCTTAGGTAGCCATGCCTGATCTCAACTGCTACCCACAGTGATGTGGGGGCTAGGGGTTATTGAGGCACCCCAACCCACCTTCCACTGGGGTGGTAACTGATTTGGTATTATCCTGGAGGCTCCCATGCCACTGGCAGCCCCACCAGGCCACCCACTCCCGAGAGGGTGCAGTTTTAGATCATGCCCAGGACCAAGAGCCTCCTGCTCCTATCTGTAGGTGTTCTCATACAGCAGCTCAGCCAGGTGATGTTTCCTTCCTGGCTGCCAGCACCAAATTATTTTGTCTATATAGGTGGTCACGGTTCTAAAATGGCCACAGCAATCAAACACCTGCTGGCTGCTTGACTCGGCCCTTAAGGTGGCTGGTACCAACAGTACCCTGCCACATATAGCATTCTAAATTATTGCACTTGAGGACTTCAGTGTCCAAACAACTATGGTACCATTTACTTACTGCCCTTTGTGGCAAAGTGGGGCTCCCCGCCTAGCCACAGTGCTAGGTTCCCCACTTGCCTTTGGGCACACCTCCCACCTGACTTGTCTGCCATGCCTTGTTCTTATTAATTAGGATGTTAATTAAGCAGGAGGCTGCCCATTTTTTTGTCTCAATGCCAGGGGGCATTATCTGCAGCTCTGAACCTCCTCTACACTGCAGTCCATGCCTCACAGATGGCATCCAGCTGTTAGTCACACTGTTGAGCCCCAGCTCAAGTCTGGGATCGTGCCCGGTATGCAAAAGCCAATAAAGATACCAGGGGTGAAAGTATAAAGATTTATTGCTAGCAATACAAGGTGCAAGCGGAATAATTTCACGTAACAAGCACACAGATTCTTAATTCTAAGCATCTTTTATACAGGAGTATTGGACCTTCATAAGCATTCTTGTTTGCTAATTGGTTATAAGGGAGTGACGCAAGGAGTTCTTTACTGAGCATGTCTCTATACCTGTGTTTTAGCTATGTATCTCATTTACATACATGTATGTTTCATTAGCACACTTTCTCCCCACCTAGGGGTGTGATTTTTAATATTTAAATCAGCTCTTTGCCCTAGTCCACTGATTCTGCTTTTGTTTTCAAGCCTCCTTTATCTAAGACTGTCTCCTCCTTATCATTGCAGATGGGCATTAGTTACATAACAGAGACTTTTGCTTGGGCTATGTGTAATGGTTTCTAGGTCAAACCTGACAAGGGGAGGTAATGCTCAGGAGCAACCGACATGGGTTCATTGAGAGCAGGTCCTGCCTGACTAACCTGGTTTCCTCCAGAATCCTCCTATCAGGACGCCCCTTTGATCCCTCCACTCAGGTGGCCTACTCCACCATCATTTGGGCTACTGAGCTCCCTGTAGCTATGTCCCCTCTCGGGCGTGGTTCCCCTGGGACCTTCAGCCACACAGGCCCTGGCCTCACCTCCAAGGTCAGGTAGGACCCCAGGCCCCCAGCTCTAGGCATCCCTCACGGTGGGTCCCTGACCCTTTTGACCTTCCTGGTCCTGGCCCTAGCACCAATCAGTCGAGGGGGTACTCTACCTCCAGCCTCTCTCATTAGCCCCACTCTCTCTGTCTAAGGTCCTCTCTCATCCTTCCTGGATGTGGGAGCTGGGATACCTCACACCACGACTGGTGCTCCAGGGTCTCACAGAGGACTCTCTCTCCCCCCTGAAGCAGCAGGTCATGGTGCTCCTTAATCTTATTTTTGACCCACACTCGGCCTCCCAGCAGTGGAGGACTTACTGGGGTCAGGACTCGCCACTCTTTCTTGGGCTGAGCCCTCTTTACTCAGCCTCTGGCCCAAACTTCAGCCTCAGGCATCTGAAGACCTACCTGGGCCAACTCCCCTCACTCAGGGCTCCACACTGTCCCCTCCATTCGGGACTACTTATCTCTGCCCCCTTCACTTGAGGCTCCACACCGCCCCCTTCACTTGGGGCAACAGGGCTTTCCTCCCCAGCTGGCTCAGGTGGCCACCACCATGCCTGACCCCAGCTTTCTTTCTTAGGGTCTTGCACCCCCACAGGGCTCAGGTGGCCGCAGCCATGCCTGGCCCCAACTGCCTCCAGTGTCACACAACCCACCCAAAGGTGAGGGCTAGCATTAAGGCACCTCTACCCACCTCTCACTGGGGTGATAACTAGCCTGACATTTCCTGGGGGCTCCCACACCACTGAGGGCCCCATCAGGCCACCCACTCCTGGTGGGGTGCAGTTTTAGATCATGCCCAGGACCAGGAGCCTCCAATCCATCCCCTACAGCTCCTGTCCTTACCTCCAGGATATTCCAGTAGCCTTACAACCAGGCAATGTTGCTGCCTACCCAGCCAGCAGGGAACTGAGCTCTTTATATAGGCAGCCAGAGATCTAAAATGGCTGCCTTAATCAAGCACCTGCTGGCTGCTTAGCTTTCATTTTAAAGTGACAGGCACCAACAGTGTCCTGCCACACCCTTTTATGAAGGAAGCTCCATTTTCCTTTGGAGGACAAATATGGATGACTCTCAGTGTAGCATGTGACTCTACTGTGGCCCTGTTCAGTATGCAAAAGTAAAACAAAAAACAGCTGCTGAACAGGAAACAACTGAAATCAGTGGAGCACTCTGTGAACAAATAGTGTTCAGTCGTTTCCATATAATTCTGACATTCTCCAGACAACATCTACTTCTTTATGGCTGAATATCATGTACCATGTATTTTGTCCATGGACGTGCATATTGTTTATTTTAAGCATGCAATTCATGCAGTGATTTTGCACATGTATCTGAAAGAAAATTATGGTTTATTTATATTGAAGTCTCACCCAGAGACCCCAAGAGAGATGAGGGCCCCGTTTGGTTTGAGTAAGAGACAGTCTTTGCCTTGTGATTTAAATGGAAAACAAGAACACTGGGTGGGAGAAAGCAAGCATAATTATCTCCATTTGATGGATTAGGGAAAGCAAGGCACTGAAGGATTAAGAAACTTCCCCAGGGACAGGGTCACACAGGGAGGTTGTGGTGCAGCTGAGAATTAAATGCAGGTCCTCAGGTTGGTGTCTCACCACAACAGTATCGTTCTTCTGATCTAAATAGCTTAACACAGCTCTGTTTTTTTTTAGTGGATCAGATAGGTTTATTATGACCACCTTTTTGCATGTTTCCTTTTTTCTCAAAAAAAAAAAGGTTGGAGGGGAATCAATAACAAAAATATGCTAATATCACTAAAAGACTCTACTTATTTTTTTATTTCCTGTATCAGCTTGTGTGCCAATTAACTGGGATGTTACAAAATATTATGGTTTATTATGCTGTAGACATAGAGTAGATCCTAAAGACATATGCTGTTCCATTTCAAAGGATAGAGGCTGGGGGAAGGAAGCCTTCTGCTTATATTTGCTTTAAGAAATATATAAAGATAATGTACCATAGCACAGTTTACTATTCTGCTAGAGAGAACTCCAACCATTCACTGCTCCCATCCTGCCAGACATGGGTGGTATGGGGAACAGAAAAAGGACAATGTACACATTTTAATCTTAAACTAATAAGTTCAACTGTAGCCAAACTTAGTGAATTGTTGTGTAGATGTTAGACAGCCTGCGTGTTAACACTGCATTTCTATCCTTACCATTTAAGAATGGAATACTTATACTGTCTGATAAATTATGTCTGGTATTGGCTAGCATTGATACCAATGCTGTGGAACGGTCTCAGCATTAAAGTGCTGACCTGCGGAGGAATATAATATCCCATCCCACAAGCTGAAGGCACTTCGGCAGAAGTGCTCACTGATATCAGTGGGCACTGCATCCAGGCTTATAAGCCTCCTACCTGTGTGACTTTTTCTCTCCCACTGTGACATAGCTGGAATAAAAATGCTCAAGCCAGAACAACCTGGGTTTAAAATGAGAGAAGTGTGGCTGGATAATCTCCCTCAGGGGCCTTTGGAAACTGTGGAACTCATTATTTCTAGGTCTGTCTTCTGAAGAGAAAAGCTGGAAAAGACGAATCCCGAAAGCTCAGATATCAGCAAGGAAACAAAAGAACCTAAACTATTGACACTCTTGGGCCTTTGTGGAAACCAGAGTGGTGTACAGTTGTCAGATGGAGTACTCAGGCACCAGCGTATGGTAAGTGACGCTGCCGAATACCTGGTTGTATATTGCATAATGTGGATTGAGTTATTTGGACTTCATTTTTTATATGCTTATACTTTTATGTTTCATCATGTGTCTAAATCTTGTGAACATACTGAAACTGCAAGATGAGTGTATCTCTTCCAAAGTAATCCTATCAGATGGGTCTGTAGGGGCAAAGAAGGACATAGCACTCAGTATAATGCTGTCCTTCTAAAAAAGATTTTCAGTATGCTGCTGTTAATCTACAAGAACAGATAGTTAAAATTGATCTGATATTTATTGAATTTAAGGATTA
Source organism: Alligator sinensis (assembly GCF_000455745.1). NCBI lineage: Eukaryota > Metazoa > Chordata > Crocodylia > Alligatoridae > Alligator > Alligator sinensis. Next base: position 1,351,384 of record NW_005842234.1, read on the forward strand.
ATGTTTTCACAAGTATGCCGAGGGTTGTTTTTTTGCAATATCAGATGTTTTAATACATAACATTTTTGTTAAACACTTGTGTTCTATACTGGTCAACTCAAAATTCATGCTTAATCTAATAATTCTAGATAGTTACCAGCCCCCACACCTGTTGCGTTGAATCCCAAGAATTCATTACTCATTGTCTGATTTCCCCAGTGAACTATTAGTGCTAGGTTTTGAACATTGTTTTACAAAGCAGTACCTTTCACATACTAACCGCTGATGTACTTTGTATGTGCACAAAAAGAAGGACATTTTGTCATTTTTCATTCCCCCATGTGGTTTTGACTGTTATAAATATATTTATAATATTAACAGAGTCATAGAATGTTTGTAAGATAAATCTAGTTGCACATAAAAATAGCATTATAAACACAGTGTACCTTCTCTGCAAGGCCATCTGTTATAAGGTTACTGTTACCTGGCTTCCAGCTGAATTGAGGCCTATTATAACATTGTAAACATGCATAATGCTACAAACCAGTTGCTTTTGCTATAAACAAAAATCTTACAGTGAGCACATTGTGGCTGAAATTAAAATCACTGATGTTACACACAAGCTTTTTAATAGAGTAGGGTTTTTTTGTTTGTTTAGATCATATGGATTCATCTTTTTTATATTCGAATAACATGCTGTATTTCTTTAAACTGAATCTTAAATTCAAGTTTAACTTTAACATTGCCAGATTTTCTCTCAATTTAAGGGAAAAAACCATCAAAATAAAACATTTACAAAGATGCAGCCTCTGTATGGTACATATAAGAGCTTTTTCTTCTTTTTCCTCCTAATACTCAAATTTAAGAGGCAGGCCTTTTCGAAGAAATATTTAATTTTAAAAAGTATCTCTCTTCTATGCAAAGAAATATGATAGATAGTGATCGTGTGTAAAGAACACATGAATAATTCCTTCCACTCTAAGAAGTCAGTTCTGTGGTTGTGTTTTTCAGGTAGTTCAGACTAGAAGTTGTGATACTCATCCCTTTTGACCTTGAGATATAATAATTTTATTTTAAAAGGCTAACTTTCACAGATTTATCTTCTCATTTACTAAAAGTTTCTGCCATATCCAGGTTTGGAATAGTTTTGAATAATTTAAAAGCAGTCTTAGGGGTTTCCAAAGTTGCCTAGCATCTGGGCAGTTACACCTGCTTCCAATGAGAATTGAAGCAAGTTGAGGATTTGAAGCTGTCGCTTAATTTAGCTTCTGTTTTTATTTTTTAGTGTTGTTTTGCATCATATCTGCACCTGAAAGATTTTTAAAATAAAGTGAAAATACTAGAGCAGCTGATGAATTCCACTGGTAACAAACAGAGGGTGTCTGACTGACAGCTTGGAAATGTACTTCATTAACATTTCATTGTGAAGACAAAAATATCAAATGTGCCTTGGCTGTGATTTGATTATGTTGTCTCAGCCATGGTAGGTTAGGTCAGGACACTGAGGATGGGTGTCCTTCAAGGACATCCTTCAAGTGCTGTGAGAAATGGCATTCATGAATCATTAGGTGGCTCTTTCCTGTGATTTGGTGGTGAACAGATACCTCAGCAGCTGGTTGGGGTGATCTGTGATGTAGTACTGTGTTCAAAATAGCCTGTAGAAAAAAGCACCAATCACTTTTGATCCTGAAAGATTCACTTGTACTTTTATCAAAGATCAGGAAATGAAATCTATCCATCCATCTACATTGTAATTCAGGTAAGTAGAATCTCTGTCTAAATTCCTTCTGTGTTTTCTACTGGATACAACCTTCTTTTTCATCTTTTTGTCATAAATTCTTCTCTACTGTTTAGAGTGATGCTGCACCCTTATTACTATCCATTCTAGGAGTGGCTGCATTTCAGTTTCTTTTTTTTTATAGTCCTCAGTTCAGGGAATCACTTAAGCACATGCTTCAGATTAAGTGCACGTGCCACTCCCCAGTACAGAGGCTTTCTGGAATTGGGTCCTTAAGGCCCAATCCAACCCCATTAGAGCCAGCGTAAAGATTGTACTGGGTTTTAGAACAATCCATGAACATGGAATATGCTGCGGGATCCTTCAAGGTTTGAAGTTTGAATTGCATTATATCTTGTATACAAGATATATTCTTTGTTTTGTTTTCAAAGTTCAGCTTCAAAGTGCAGGAGTTCAGTTTTCTCCTGGGTACCAGTAACCAGCTCTTCTGGGTTGTTGAGCTATGGCCCCACACTCCCATTTGTGTTCCTCCTGTTCCTTATGTACCTAAAGAAGGACTTCTTGTTGTCCTGGATTCCCATTGCTAATCTAAGTTCAGTCTCTGCGTTAGCCCGTCATATCTGTTCCCTGCAAATGTGGGCCATCATGGAATAGTCCTCCTTAGGGCCTGCCCCGAGCTTCCATTGTTTATAAGGCTCTTTCCTCTTTCTTAAGAGGACCATGATTTCCCTGTTTATCCAAGAGGGCTTTCCAGCCCTTCTGTTACCTTTTCTCCACATGGTGGCACATTCTTCTTTTGTGCTTCAAGGAGCATGTCCTTAAGGAACAACCACTCTTCATGCACACATTTCACCTTCAATCCCTGGTCCCGCAGCACTTGCCCTACTAGTGACCTAAGCTTGCTGAAATTATAATTTTTGAAGTCCAAGACTTCAGTCCTGCTATCTGATTTGTCTGCCTTACATTGGAAAGTGAACACGATGGTTTCATGGTTGCTACCGGCCAGACTTCCTTCTATATTTAAGTTGGTCACCAGGTCGTCTCTTTTGGCCAGGACCAAATCTAGCAAAGCATCACTTCTGGTTGGCCCATGCACCTTCTGAGTCAGGAAGAGCTCCTCAGCACAGGTCAGGAAGGATCGTGACTGACCCATTAGAACATGCAGGAGTGTATATCTTCATCTGGAACAAACAAAAAAGAAAAGCTATGAGTGAGCAATCAGAAAATGATAGAATTTCCACATTTGTTCACAGCTAAGTTGCAAATGCAGCTTTCTTATGAGGAAAAAACAGAAGATGCTACTGAACTCAAAACCCTAGTGTTATTTTTTCTTAGCATGACCATTTTTAGCCTAAAGCAAATATTCATCAGTCTTCTACTGCCATGTCTACTTCCCAAAGAAGCCCAGCTTGCTCATCCTGTTATACTGCTCTGAATTCAGATTTCTGCTTTCATACCATCACTGCTGTTTGCTTTGAAAAGGATTATGATTTGCTTATCTAAGGCAAGATGTTGGCCCTGGCATGCTGGAGGGATGGGAAGGTCCACACCGTGAGTAGAACCTTCAGGTGGAGTGCCAGATGAGTCCATAAATGCAGAAAGCACAGCACTGTGCCCAGCCAGTGGTTAGGCAAGAAGCAGGCCCATTTTTCCAGCTTTATCCTATCTCTTCTCACCTACCTTTTGGATAGCTAGCTCTGATAGAGGCATGGGATCAAGGTCTGTTTGAAGGACTGGTAACAACCTTTGTGCTTGTGTACTGGTTAGGTGATACTGGGCACGTCTACACATATATTAATGCACTGTATTTACTGAGCATTAAGTTTACTACCTGTAATAACAGGCCCAAACTTAAATGTGCAGTAATCTCTGCTATTGTGGAGTAGTGCTGACACCCATCTTTTAAGTGACTGTCCCAGGGACGCCAGGGCTATGGGGAAACACTGGCCCAAAACCAAAGAGAAAGAGAGCCCATACTTACACCTTGCAGGAGCCGGGGGTAGCAGGGGAGCGCACGCCGGGAAACCATCTGCGCGTTTCATTAGCCGCGCTCATATCCAGCTGAGACTGAGTGATGTCAGCGAGAGACGCCACCCAGCGGGAATAAAGTGCGGCCCCGGGGGCACAGGAAGTGGGCAGCGGAAGACCACGGAGCCCACAGGGAAACATGAGGTTTGGAGCGTGCACCCGCGGGGTTTGTCTGCCTCAGGCAGGGAAAGCTGCTGCAGTGAGGGAAGCAGCGAAAGTGGTGAGAGCCACAGCTACAAAGACTCCAGCTGCGGAGCCAATGAGAGAGCCAGCAGGAAGGCTGGGGAGGGAACCAGCTGTACAGCTGACGAAAGAGCCAGCACGGAAGCCGGTGAAGGAACCGGTGAGAGAGCCGGCAGGGAAGCCAGTGAGAGAGCCGGCAGGGAAGCCGGCGAAGGAACCGTTGAGAGAGCAGGGAAGGCGGTGAAGGAGCCGGAGGGAGAGCTGGCAGGGAAGGCGGTGAAGGAACCGGAGGGAGAGCCAGCAGGGAAGGCGGTGAAGGAACCGCAGGGAGAGCTGGCAGGGAAGCTGGTGAAGGAACCGGTGAGAAAGCCGGCAGGGAAGCTGGTGAAGGAACCGGAGGAAGAGCCGACAGGGAAGCCGGAGAGAGAGCCCGCGGGGTCAACGGGACCTCGGGTCTTGTAGCCCTCAGACCGGAGCCCAGTGTAGGTCACCGAGTCAAGCTGGTCAGGGACTGGGGAAGAGACAAGGCAGGGCCGGTAAGAAGAAGCTGAGAGATCTGCGGCAGAAGGTGGCGTTTGGCCGGGGTGTAGGGGAGGTTGGAGCCCCGTGAGTGCCCGTTGACAGCGTGACGGCCCTGGAGGCTGCGTCGAAGGGGACCCCCACTACTGAAGGTCCATTCAAAGTCGTGGCAGGCGAGTCTCGGGGGGCTGCCAACATCATCCGAGGCACCCTCTGGGGCCCTCTTGCAGGACCGGGGCAAACCCGGTCAGCCACCCGAGCAAAAGCGGCTCGGGAATGCCTTTTGGAGCAAAGGTGGGCACAACGTGGTGCATTGGCCGGGAACATGGAGAACCCTGACCTTGCAACCTATGCCAATATGCAGGCCGCGGCTATAGGCCCCACTGATGTCCTTGGACAGAACCTACAGGTTCTAACCCAGATCCTGGACTCTCAGGAGCAAATGCTAGACCGGCAGCAAGACTGGCTCCAACACAGTTTGGCGTCCTTCAAAATGCCTAAAATGACCAGGGACAATGACCCGGAGGCTTATATCGAGGTGTTTGAACGGCATGCCCTCATGACCAGGCTTGACAAGAGATATTGGGCCAGCCAGTTGGAAGCCTTAATAGTTGGCAAGGCTCAGGCCACCTATTGGGCCCTCTCAAGGGATGACGCCCAAGACTACGAGCACGTGAAGGAAGCCATCCTATATAGATCGGAAATTAACCCTGAGCATTACCGCCACCTGTTCCGGGCCAAGAAAGGACTCGATAAGAAATGACCAAGAGAGTTGCTGCTGCTTCTGTGGGATCTGCTGGATAAATGGGTAAACCCAGTGGGGCAGGATAGAGAAGCCTTGGCAGACCAGATTGTCCTTGAACAATTTCAGAATGATTTAGAAGAGCAGACACAACGCTGGGTCCAACAACATGCTCCATGGACCTGTGAAGAAGCTCTAAAATTGGCGGAGGCTTTTACTGCCTCAGAGGCCAGCTACCCCAGGGAGAGAAGGAACCTGGGACCCTCGATGGCAGCCCCAAGAGAGCTGGAGCGCCGGCGTCCACCTGGCTGGGGGGCTACCAAAGACACCGTGTGTTTCCGGTGCGGGCAGAATGGTCATTTTTCTAGAGAATGCCCGAGCAAGGCAGCAGAACGCTGGATCCCTACCGACAGATCAAAGGCCCCAATAGAGAGGTGGAGAGGCCCAGAGCCTTGCGAGCCGATGGACTGCAGTTACGTGGTCGGCGAGGAGAACGTGGCTTGGAGCCGTCCCATTTTGGTCAAGGCCTGGGTGGAAGGTCGCCCTGTGCAAGCTACCCTGGATTCGGGGTGTGCTCAATCTCTTGTGAGGGCGGATTTGGTGCAATCGCAAGGCCGGCGGAAGGCTCGTCCCGTGAGGGTAGCCTGCCTCCATGGGGACTCGAAGCAAATCGAGCACCAATGGATCCGCCTATGGGTAATGGAGCACCAGGGAGAACTCCTGGTGGGGGTCGTGCCTCAATTAGCATGTGAGATGCTTCTGGGACGAGACTGGACACCAGTATACAATGTCCTGGATAGGGTGAGGGACACAGAAGTGGCCCGTAGGAAAATCCAGAACTGGGAGGGCTGGTTGGGCGAGACAAAAGAAAACGCTGAGTCCGCGGATGAGACAGACAAGTTAGACCTTAACAACTTTACCAGTAGCCTCCAGTTCTGAGAGGCACAAGAGGAGGATCAGGAAGTCAGGGAACTTCGAGAGCAGGCCCAAAGTACCAGAGGAGTCCCTGCGTTATCACCGGAAGGGCTTCCTTGCTTCGAGGTAAGGAACCGTCTCCTTTACTGTCTACAAGGGGACAGGAGGGAGGAGACCGAGGGCTCGCAACTGGTGGTGCCCGCCCGATTCCGCCAGACTATTTGGCGGCTGGCTCATGCGAGTCCCACAGGGGAACATCTGGGATGGGACGACCCTCGCGAGGGTGAGCAGGTGGTTTTTTTGGCCCGGGATGGGGGAGGAGGTGGCCCGCCAATGTGCACCCTGCCCCAACTGCCAAAAGACAAGAGCCGAGCGTCCTCCACGGGCACCCGTCCAGCCCATCCCCGTTATAGACACCCCGTTCTCGAGGATAGCCTTAGATGTCGTAGGCCCGCTCCCCCGCAGCAGCTCTGGCCACCAATACATATTGGTCATTGTGGATTACACCACCCGGTACCCAGAAGCAATCCCCCTGCGAGCCGTAACCGCCCCATGTATTGCGGAGGAGCCGATAAAATGGATAGCCCGAATGGGAATCCCGCAAGAGATATTAACAGATCAAGGAAAGAATTTCATGTCCGGGGTTTTGAGGGCAGTATGCCAGACCCTGCAAATAAAACAGCTCCGCACCTAGGTTTACCATTCCCAAACCAATGGGTTGGTGGAACGCCTCAAAGGGATGATAAAACGGGTATTGCGACGATGCATACAAGGAGACCTCTGGAAATGGGATCTCCTCCTCCCTCTAGTACTGTTTACCCTCAGGGACACTCCTCAAGACTCCACAAAGTTCTCTCCGTTTGAGCTGGTGTTGGGACATCGCCCGCGGGGTCTCTTACAGGTCTTGAGAGAAGAGTGGGAGCAGGAGGGAGGACCCTCTCAAGAGCCAAAGACATACCAACGGGAGTTCCAACAGAAAATCAGACTGGCCCAGGACCTAGCTCGGGAAAACATAAGGGAAGCCCAAGCCCGTCAAAAAGAAAAATATGACAGCCGTGCCAAAGAGCGAGAATCCGAGTCGGGACAGAGAGTCTGGTGCTGCTCCCCATGTCCACAAGCAAGCTCCTAACTCAATGGCAGGGGCCATTTGAAATTCTTTGACGGGTGGGATCACTGGATTATGAGGTACATAGGCCCGGACACCTTTGGGAAAAACAAATCTACCATGTGAATTTCCTATGGGAGTGGCAGGAGCCTGAAGGATGGGTGGCTTTTTCTGAGACCGACAACGAGGACCTAGGACCCCAGGGGCTAGGAAGAGGGATTGAACCCTCTCTGGAGGGAACCCCGGTCAGGATTGGAGAGGAATTATCTTCTGTTCAGAGGCGAGAGGCCCGAAGCTTGATAGACAAGTTTTGGGAGGTATTCCACAAAGAACCTGGCTGGGTTCGGAGCTCATTCCACGCTATAAAAACTCCGCCCGGGGCAATAGGGAGGGAAAGGTGGCGACCCATTCCACACCATCTCCTGGAAGCTGTCTGAAGAGAGATCAACTCAATGTTGAAGCTAGGAGTCATTCAGCCTTCAAGGAGTCCCTGGAGGAGCCCTCTGGTGCCGGTGCATAAGCCCGACGGGTCTTTAAGGCTTTGTGTAGATTACAGACGGTTGAATGCCATGGCAGTTTTCGACGCATTCCCCATGCCCCACGTGGCAGAGTTAGTAGAGAGGATAGGGGATGCCCAATATATATCGACCCTTGACCTTGCAAAGGGATATTGGCAAATTCCTGTGGCCAAGGAAGATGGGCTGAAGACAGCGTTTGGCACCCCATGGGGACTCTATGAGTTCGTCAGAATGCTCTTTGGATTACATGGCGCCGCCGCAATATTTCAACGTCTAATGGACCAGATCTTGGCACCCCATGCCGAATATGCAGCGGCGTACATAGACGGTACTGTCATATACTCCCGGACCTGGGCGCAACACAAGAACGCCCTTCGAGCCATCCTTACAGAACTGAGGCACGCCGGCCTAACGGCAAACCCCCAAAAATGTGCCCTGGCCCAAAAGGAAACAAAGTATTTAGGGTTCTTGGTTGGCAGAGGCACAATTAAACCCTTAGCAGACAAAGTAGAAACCATCTGCAACTTTACAACCCCCCAGAACTGCCGCCAGCTATGGTCATTTTTAGGATTAACCAATTATTACAGGCAATTTGTACCGCACTTCTCAGAACTGGCAGCACCCTTATCGGAGGCGCTCAAACGGCGGAAAACGGGGGCAGTAAAGTGGACGGAAGAGATGGCGCAAAGTTTTGAAAGACTGAAAAGGGCATTATGCGAAGATGTTATAATACACACCCCTGACTTCTGAAAACCCTTTATCTTACAGACAGACGCCTCAGAGACGGCGGTGGGTGCCGTCCTCACCCAGGAGGAAGGGGAAAATGAGAGACCCATGGCATACGCCAGCCGCAAACTGCTACCAGCAGAGAAGAGGTACGCAACTATAGAACGCGAGTGCCTGGCAATTCGGTGGGTGGTAGACCACTTTAGATACTACCTGATGGGCAGAGAATTTAAACTGGTAACTGACCATGCCCTGCTAAGGTGGCTGAGCACAACCAAGACCGATAATGCCTGGATTACCCGGTTGGCCTTGGCACTCCAACCATGTAAGTTCCACATAATACACCGGCCCAGAAGAACTAATACAGTAGCGAACTTCTTATCCAGGTGCAGAGGTGAAGACCAGACCGGGAACCAAGGAGATCAAGTAAAGGGACTGACCGGCCCCATAGGTATGACCCGGAATGGGAACAAAGAAGCGCCCCAAGGCATCTTAAGCGTGGGGTTATGTCCCAGGGATGCCAGGGCTATGGGGAAACCCCGGCCCAAAACCAAAGAGAAAGAGAGCCCATACTTACCCCTTGCAGGAGCCAGGGGTAGCAGGGGAGCGCACGCCGGGAAACCATCTGCGCGTTTCATTAGCCGCGCTCATATCCAGCTGAGACTGGGTGACATCAGCGACAGATGCCACCGGGCGGGAATAAAGTGCGGCCCTGGGGGCACAGGAAGGGGGCAGCGGAAGACCACGGAGCCCGCAGGGAAACATGAGGTTTGGAGCGTGCACCCGCGGGGTTTGTCTGCCTCAGGCAGGGAAAGCTGCTGCAGCGAGGGAAGCGGCGGAAGCGGCGAAAGCCACAGCTACAAAGACTCCAGCTGCGGAGCCAACGAGAGAGCCAGTAGGAAGGCTGGGGAGGGAACCAGCTGTAGAGCCGACGAAAGAGCCGGCAGGGAAGCCGGTGAAGGAACCGGTGAGAGAGCCGGCAGGGAAGCCGATGAGAGAGCCGGCAGGGAAGCCGGTGAAGGAACTGGTGAGAGAGCCAGCGGGAAAGCTGGTGAAGAAATCGGAGGGAGAGCTGGCAGGGAAGCCGGAGAGAGAACCCGCGGGGGCAACGGGACCTCGGGTCTCGTAGCCCTCAGACCGGAGCCCAGCTTAGGTCACTGAGTCAAGCTGGTCGGGGACTGGGGAAGAGACAAGGCAGGGCCGGTAAGAAGAAGCTGAGAGATCTGCGGCAGAAGGTGGCATTTGGCCGGGGTGTAGGGGAGGTTGGAGCCCCGTGAGTGAACGTCGAAGGCGTGACGGCCCTGGAGGCTGTGTCGAAGGGGACCCCCACTACTGAAGGTCCATTCAAAGTCGTGGCGGGCGAGTCTTGGGGGGTCTGCCAACGTCATCCGAGGCACCCTCTGGGGCCCTCTTGCAGGACCGGGGCAAACCCGGTCAGCCACCCAAGCAAAAGCAGCTTGGGAACGCCTTTTGGAGCAGAGGCGGGCACAGTGACACTAATGCACAGTAGACTAATTCTACTGAGCATTAGTGCATTAGCATGACTTTTGTTGTGGTGTGCTAATGCGCAGTAGAATTACTCTACTGCACTTTTAGTGTCTCCTGTAGAGACAGCCACTCTTCTGCTTGTAAAAGTACATTGAAAGCCCAGTCTGACATCAGCAGTGAGTCTTCATTACCATCAAAGGCAGAGAAAGGAAAAGGCCCTGTGGAATGCTGCACATTCTGTTTTAAGATCCTTTAACCTTTTTTTTTCTTTATCTTTCAGCTTCTAGAAATTGGTGTGTCTGCTTCAGAGCTGGGAGCCTAGAAGGTAAGAGTACAGTGCCCTTATTGGACCACTGTGTTCCAGAGTGTTATTTTGAATGCACACTTTCAAGGAAAATCTATTCTCATTAGCCACTTGGCAAAGAGATTAGCTAGGGCATGGTAGGTCTCAAAACAACTGACTAATTGTGTAACTGAAGTGAAGTTCTCCTTTGGAGATCTATTCCTTCTGTTGGCTTAAGTTAGTCACAGAGTAGATTTTAAACTAGGGTGGTGATAGATGTCCTGTTGTGATAAGTTGATGTAAGTGCATATTCTAACTTTGTCAAATATTTAATCTAAATACCATCAAGATGAATATGAAAAATGAAGGAAAACAATCATGTGCTTTTATTTTTCAAATATAGTAGCCTTGGTATAAAATCTATTTCTAATTAAAATAATAATTCATAGCATTTCTATAGCAACTATTAATTACCCATGAGCGAATCTCATTTACAGCACTAAGATTAAAATATATTCTTCTAATATTTAAAGTCTACAATTCGATTCAAGAGTGTGTGGCTTGGCATGCACATTAAAATGGATTAATACATTCTGTAATATGACAGTGATTATTTTTATGACTATTAATAGAAAGCATTCAGTTTGAAGCTAATGCAGACTACACCCGCAGTACTTGTACTTAATTACAGGCAAATTGCATTTTATAAAAACCAGCCACTCTGCATTATTCGGCAGAAGTCTGCTATAACGTTCTGTGATGATATCTTCAGCAGAACTGAACAGTCTCTCTGCTGGAACACTGCTTGGTAGGACTCCAAGAAACACCTTCCTGATCAGTTCAAGTTTTCAGAGCCTTTTTGTATTCTTCCCTCATTCCACATGATTCATAGACCTGGCAAGGAACAGCTTTGACAGCTTTCAGTTCACATGTACTGAAGTTGAGGAACCCTGAAACAAAGTCCCATTACAATTTCATCCTAGCACTTGCACAAACTTGCATTGGCTCTGAGGGAATTCCTGATGCAGGGCTTAATATTGCTAAGCTTGGCTGTGTTATTTATCTGAACATTGAAATCTGTAGAATTAGGCTAACTTATACCACGTGAGGATCTGGCTCAGTGTTTACATGAGGGTTTGGCCAGGATGCAGGTGGCTGGGGCTGTGGATAGGACCTGGGGGACAACACGGAGGTTAGCAGGGCAGGGGCACAGGTTACCAGAGCCAAAAGGAGCGGTCCAAAAGACATAGCCTGAGATGTAAGCCAAGGTCAGGAACCAGGGGTTAGAGAATGGGTGGTGAGTTCTAGGGAACATCCCAGATCAGTGTCAAGGAAGCCAAGCTGAATCAGAATACCAGAAAAACCAGAGAGAGCAGAACCAGTGCCGAGATTCAGGGAAGACAAAAGAAAAAGTTAAAGGCAGGTCAGAAGTCAGCAGAACCAGGGAGAGCTGCGAACACAAGGCTTGCCAGAACAGGCTGAGGCTGTGTGAAGGTGTGCCTGCTGCAATCTATCATCTGGAGTTCCACAAAGAGACTGGGGGTAATGGCAGAGTGGGCTGAGAGGTGGTGCACTACCATTATTGGGCTAGGTTGCCTGGCTCTGAGTCAGGGGTAGGGCTTCTGGCCTGGGGTAGGGCTTCTGTGACAAAAGAAGTGATATGAAAGGGTTCATGACTTTAGGAAGTTTGAAAACCACTGCTTTGCAGAATTGGGACCTGAGCCTGCAATTGTCATGAGTCCTCCTCTTGCAGCAATAATGAACAAAAGTAGTGTCATATGTTCTCATTGTATTGTACTCACTGAAGTCATTGAAAAGAGCACCTTCCATAAATGAAGGTTGTAACCTTGAGCCCTAACAGTCCTTAAAAAACACATAGGCTTCATTTATTGTTTATTCCTCTTGTTTAACTTTCAAATGATTTACATACTTCCCTTGGTTTCCACAATATTCCACTGTGATGGCATCTAACTCCTGCTCTTTTAAAATATACATATTTTTGATGGATTATTTTCATAACTTGAGTAGTATCTTGCAGCATAGTGAACTAGGTGAGCTACAGACCTGCCAGATTCTAAGTATAGAAATTTAGAGATGATGATGAACAAGTCCTCAAATAGCTGGCCAGCTTTCAGTTTGTACTAATAATGGATCATTGCTTTAATAATGTATATAATAATGTACATTAACACTAATGTATATTAAGAATATACTTTAATAATAATCCACATCTGCAGAGTGTGTATATGGCGCAACCAGAGCTGTGAGCACAGCAGTCTGGGGAGTATTTGAATGAGCCACCACCATACAGCTTTCTCCTCACAAAAAACCGTAAGCATATTTCATCTTGCATATTTCACAAGTAGTTAAAATGGGAGAATGGGATCCTGGGATCCCATTCTTTGTAGGTTCTCTGTAGGATATCTGTAGGATCCCAAGGCAAGAAGCTTTTTCTCCAGAGAAATGCAATGTCTGTTTTTCTCTTCTGATAAAACTTTCAAAGAATAGTGATCCAGACTAATTTGTTATATTATCTTGATCATTTTAGAAAAGTTCCAATGGCAATTGTTCCTCTGAACTTGCTGTCAACCTCCACACACACACACACACACACACACACACACACACACTGAATTAAAGTAGCCGTTTTATGGAAAACATATTAATCAAGTGAGAAGTTGAGAATGAATAATGATTTTTGCTCTGAATCACAATGGATCTACATGGCAGCAATAAATAAAGCAGAATAGCTTGCAAAATCATTCAGCATTTCGTGTCACACTTTTCATAGATGGCAGAAAACACAGTTCACATGAAAAACTGCTTGGGAGTATATCTGAGAGCATGGTTTTAGAGCACTTAATAGTTGGACAAATCTCTTTTCCTTCACAATAAAATGACCGAATGCCTACCTGTTCCTTGCTTTAAATATCTGTTGTAAATGTAACGAAGCCTAGGAATTTAAGTTCCCAAACTGTCTTCTTTGGACTTAGAGCATAGAATTTGGCTCCATGTAAATCCATTTGAAGTCAGTAACAATAACAGGTACCAATCTAAAGGAACAACTTGCCCATTAAATGTTCTGTTGATACTCTGAAAATATTATGCTGATTTTTTTATTAGTGTATTGTGCACATTTGTCTGCTTGACTTGCAAAGGTTCTATCCAGGGTCTTGTGCTGTAAAACCAAGAATTGTTTTACTATGCAGGACTGTGCCTTTGCAAATTTTACATTCAGTTTTAGTGAAGCTGGAATTAAAGAGCTCATATTTGAAGAATAATAAAGAACTTTCACTGAGATCTTTTTTAGCTAATACACTTCCTGTACAAGTTTAAAAGTTGTCACCAAATATTCTATGTCTGATCCTGATCTCATTCCCATGTATTTTAGACCAACATACTGGCAATGACTTCTACTATGCCATACTTATTTAAAATCTGTGTATGTTAATCAGTCAGTATTTAAGTACTATTAAAAAGACACCAGGCCACATCTGCATGTATGCATACATGTGCAACTGGTGCATGAATATATGTATATGTGTATGCACAATGTGTTTATATGTGTAGGTATATCTATTGCTATGATAATTTTTATTTTAAATAATAATTTTAATACATTTATTAAAAAGCACCACACAATACCACACTTTGCATGTACGTCAACCAGGGGCGTTGCCATTTCTTATATGCTAGACTTTCACCTTCCTATTTAAATCCAATTACATTGACACACACTTTTGCCTTATTGCTCATGCAATTCATAGTGTGTGACAGTAGCTCTGAGTCACTTAACGTAGAGATTAGGCAGCATTCATGAGACTCTAAGACAGTTCATCCCTGACTCAAAGCCCATTGACCACAAAATGAGCTTTTGGAGCAGGCCCCAAATGAAACAGTAAAGAAATAAGACAGTTAAAATCAGCTTAATCAAAGAAATAAACAAAGGTTCTTAAATCAAAGCTGAGGCTGTACCAGTAATTATACTGAGCACGATTTTGTACCTTGACATGCCAAGCCAGTTTTTATGTGCCTGAACTGATTTGCAGTTCCCCTTCCTTAAAGCATCAGCAGTAGCAAAGTTGTGATCTAGACATAAGAGCTGTTACCTGCTTTAAATCTGGGAGAGTGCAAGAGGAGTTATAATAATGAACTTTTTTTGGCTGAGATGCTCTAGTTCAGGATTTCCTAATGTGAAAAGAACTTTCTGTCTTGGCTTTAGTAGATGCAAAGGGATCAGCAAACTGCCTTAGAAAGGGGAGAATATGTTTTGTGCTCTATCAGCCTGACAAATGGAGTGTCACTCTGAGGTCTCATTCTGCACCATGGCACTACATGACAGTTGCTTTTGTTATATGGAAGAAATATGGCTGCTATCACTAGTGAAGCACATGATGCAAGTGGCTAAGGGTTATTACTCCAGTAATGGGAGAACAAGGGGTAATCATTATTTCCAAGCCTGCAAAACTTCAGCACCATTGTGTTCAGAAGGGGAACCTGTCACTTCCCTACGCATCAGCAAATGCAATCACCTCTGTTAATTTATAGCTGTGGCTGTCCCTAGAGAGACTGATGGGCCTGATCCATTACCCACAGGACTTTCCATTGACTTCTGCAGGATTCAGATCAGGCCTTTGATTCTTCAACTAAAAGAGATGTATTATATCTAAAGGGATCTCTTCCCCTTACACCACATGCTAGCATTGAAATAACTTTGTCTTTTGCCCAGATGGGTATACCTTGGTGAATTATGATGGGAAAGGGAGCAAGCTCCCTTTGCAGCTGCTGGCTATCATCTCTCCTAAAAGCTGGCTTCCCCATAGTCTATAGATTTGCAATACAATATCTTTCCTCCTTGCTAAATGTTATAGTCAAACTCTGCAAAGCCCTGGTTGTAGTTAAGGGCAAATAGTTCATTATGCGACAGCAGCAGTAAGGCCAATAAAAAGGTATTTTGTAATGGTAACCTGAAGCCCAGACGCAGCTAATTTGTTTCAAAAGCATAGACAAGTTAATTCTCCAGATTTATACACCCTGAAAGCCCCAGCACCTGTTGCAGGACTTTTTGAGTCAGAGGAGATGACACTCCAATGACTCCTGTTGTCTTTAAATACTCTCAGCAATGACAAGAATCACTTGGTTGGAGAAAATAGTTGAAAATGCAAACCTGTGTTTGGTATTTCAAAGCATGTCTTAGCTTGGGGACTCCTCCCCCACTGTTTCTTCAGGCTGGCTAAATTCCCAGTGCTTTCACAATCAGTTCAAGTCTGTAAGGGTTCTGCTTGCTTCAAGACAGTAGCATTTGCCCCTTAAATGGGTTCGCTTGTTCTATGTCTGTGTGGGTTGGTGTTAGCTGGAGGCAATTCCAGTTTACAATTGTATCTGATTTAGGAATCTCTTTCCAGATCCAGATTCTTGTACATATACAGCCAAAACAGAATCTTACAATAGAAGATTCATATGTTGAACAACTCATGTCCTTAAATGGTGCCAGTTTATTCTCTTATATTCTTAATTGGGCAACATTAAAGGAATCGAGATTAACCATTAATAACTAAGTGGCATTAATAACTAACTTCCTTTTCCTTCTTTCCTGTTGGCTTAAATCAAATGTAACTGCATTAATTCTGATCTTGCAAACTCTGCTGTGCTTGCACCACAGGAGAAATTGCTGGATGTAATTTAAAAGACTGGTGTAAAACTGCTTGAGCCACTTCAAGATGCTGCTTAGTTTTTTGTAAACAGATGAGCAGCTTTGTGTGGTAGATTTCCTATCCCATCCTCCGTTATTCTGCACCATCCACTGGAGATGTGTTATGTCCTAGGCAGAGCAAGACCTGGATCAGGGATGTGAGGGGCAAAGGCAGGCTGTTCAGGGAGGGGATTTACACAGGGATTTGCAGTTCCCCTTCCTTAAAGCATCAGCAGCTGCAGCAAGGGGGGGAAGGTGCGCTAGGAAGGCTGTGGAACTTGATCTACTCTCTTGCATCTTTTAAAGACAGAGCTCTGTGCACCTGACCTTCAAAGGGGCCCAAGGTCTGAGGGGTGCTCTTCAGCAAGCAGGAGGCCCAGTTTGCAATCAGCTGGTCAGAGCTATTTGGTATGCTTTCTGAACTGCTCTCTAAAAAGGCTTTAGATAACCAGGGCAATAAGGCTGCTCTTCAAGTTTATTATTGCTATTTTTTTCAGAACCATGCATGTACAGACAGCGAGACAGAGAGCAGAGACATGGATGAACAGAATGCTGGGTAGGTGACAGAGACAAGTCAGAAAGAAGTAAGCAGATAGCTAGAAAGACAACTAAGTAGTTAGACTGAGGCTCTGTCATTATTAGTTATTTTATTGGTCATGTTGCTTCTGTATAATGCCTAGGCACTGACCAAGAGCAGTCCCTATGGTGCTAGGTGCTGCACATACAAGACTCCCTGCTGATTAGCAACTATGGTTTTCTACTAACCATACATTAGTATTCTGGAAAACTCTGAAGTCATAATAACTATCTGCCACCACACAGCTACTGATAGTTTAAACTAAATTCTTTCTAAAACCACCAGCTCTTCCCATATATAACAAAGGCTTGTCATGAGCCAGGAAGCATATTACCAGGCTAGAGTACTGTATCCTGTTTGAGAGAATATGTCCAATCTGGTAAGATGCTTGCCCTTCTTGCCAGATGTTGCATGTCTCAGCTCTCAGGCTTTGGTAGGGAGGGAATCTTGTATTGACAACTTCTGTCAGGAGTCAATAAGCTGTCTTCAGTCTCCAATAGCCCCAAACAGGTGTTTGCTGTCAATAGGAAAGTCTCCCAGGCTTTGCTTATTGACAGCTCCCATGTCACTACTTAGTGTTTCCATTGACAGGTGTTTCTCTCTATAACCAGACAACAGGTGCTTCCTTGTGTATCCTGCCAAGCGCAAGGGGATCACAGTGGAAAACAAAGCCCATTTGCTGAAACTGATGAGTGTAATTAAGGGCTGGAAAAGCCTGCAGGAGGGGATAGGAAGAGTAAGCAAGGGAAATTATAGGCAGCAAATCATTGGGTGGCAAACGTAGTTTGAAAGGTGGAAGAAAAAGAGCCGCAAGCCTTTTCTGGTTTTTTTTTTAATCAGCATCTAGCTAGGGCTGGGTGAAGATGGAAAAGGGATTTTTTTGTTTGTTTGTTTTTAATAGATCAGGATTCTGTTTGAATCTCTTTTCAGAGACTCTGTCATCAGCTGCCTTTGTGTAACACTGGAAACCATGCTGAGCACAGGACTTCTCTGAGATGATATCCAGCCTGATCATGACAAGGGAGGGACATGGGGCTTGGTTCTTTTATCGGCTTCAGTGGGGCAAACTCTGTAGCTTTTATTTATGCTAGCAGTTACAGAAGGCCCAATCTGGTTCCCGCAGAAATTAGTAGGAGCCTTACAACTGACAGCAGTGTAAATGTGCATGAAAGCAACTCTGTCTGCCTTAATGAGAATCCTTGCAGGCAGAGCTGGATGCCATGGAGCAAACCCAGAGATTTTTTTTTTTCTGCTGCTTAAACTGATCATTGCAGGAAGCAAAGCCTAGGTTTGCTGGGGCATTGGCTTCTTTAACATTAGTGGGAAATTTTAGATCTCAGCCCTGCTCCTTTGTACCTTTCTTCTCTTGAGAGTGTAAAGTTTACTAAATCTTAGAACTGAAATGAAAATAGGCTTTGTGTATGTGTGTGTGCATGCACAGATGCTTTGTGAGACTGGTTTTCACCAGAGATAACAAATACTGTTTAGGGTAGAGGAGAAAAAAATAGTGAAGTGTTATAACAAACCACCCATGGTATGGAGGCCTCCTGGAGCCATAAATATTTGCTGGGCATCAGGCCAGACTCTTTGACTACCCCTTTCCATACTCACAATGTGCCTGTGAAGCCCCAAAGGAGTGGGCAGGTCAATTACTCTTCCAAGCCCCAGGTCCAGAGTTTTGGTGGGTGAAAACCAGCAAGGCTCCATCCTGTGAAGGCTGTGGTACTATGCTGCTTTAAACAAGAGGAAGATCCCGCCCTGAGGCAGCACTAATTCATGGGCAGTACCCATGTATCTTACAATCTGCTTCACCCCCTATCCAGACCCCCAGACCCTATCCCAGCCATCACCAACAGACCTGTGCACACCAATGTAGGAGAGCAGAGAGTTTTTCCTCCTTGCCCTGTGAAGCACTGATTTGGAGCTACTCCTGTCTGCACCCCTCTGTATTTCCAGCAGATAGATGAGCAACTGGGTCCTACCTCTTTTCATGGGAGGAGAAAATGACTGCTTTGATTGTTTATGTACCTGGGCTATGTACATGAAGCTGACCACCATGCAGGTTCCAGCTTGTGGGACTCCTAGGCCTGGCAGCCTCCAGGTTCCAGTACCCCCTGCCCTGGCTGGTGCACGTGGCACTGATGCCTCCACGTACCAACTGGCCTGGTAGGAGGTGTTTGAGGCTAGACAGTACCTCAGAGCCAGGTGCTGGGGAAGCCAAGCCAGGGGCAGGCAATTCCACCCCTAAAGGGGTGTTAAGTATGGCCAGCCAGCAGAGCTGGACACAGGCATGGGTGAACCAGATGGCTGCCCAGGACCTGGACAGAAAGGGGGTGAAAATGTTTGGGTTTTTTTCTGTTGTCCAATTATTATTATCATTATCTCTGGTGAAGGGGGGCCTGATACTGAAAGTTTGCTCAGTGCTGCCAGGAGTCTAGGTATGGTACTGCCAGCTAGGGGTGTGCCAGAGAGCACAGGCAATGCCCAAAGCAAGGCACAGAGCAGATGGCAGGAGAGCTGCTAGATATTAGGCACTGGCTGGCTGGGGGACAGAGTGGGAAGGACTGGGTTCACTTCTCTCTCTAGCCCAGCCCAGGAAGGGAGGAAGGGCTACCTCTCTCTCCAGGTGTAGTGCTCAGGGAGCTCTCAGGAGCCAGCCTTGGAGAGCAGGAGGGAGGTGCGGTCCTGAGCAGCGGGGGTTGCCTCTCCATGCTAAGCCCATTGTCCCTCCGAGCTGTCTCCTGATGGTAGCCCAAGGCCAGGCAGGCTGCACACGAGTGGGACCAGTGAGGTCCCCATCCCCATCACTTCAGGGGCTCATTTAGCCCATTCCCCACCTTCCCCAAGGCAGGATCCCCCCCTGCCTGCACCACCCCAGCCAGCAATGGATGGAGGGCTAGGGGGTAGGAGTCAAAGCCCATTCCCCAGCTGCTTTCTCTTCTCTTCCAGCAGGTTTCAGGCTGCTCTTGTGGAGCGGCTGGACCTACCTCTGCACTGGCGAACAGGGAGGGGCTGGCCTGGGAGTGTGGGCCTGTGCAGATAGTATTGGATGTGTATATGTGCCGGTCTGTGCATCTGCATATGTGTTCACATATACCAGTGTGCTCATATATCTGTAGGGGTGTGCGGATTGGTGTGTGCGTGCATATCTCTGCACACCTGTATCTGTGCTTCTACACACATGCAATATATATGTGTGTATGTATAGATATCCGTACACACATATCCCCATGATTTCCACCTACCAACAGATAAACATATCCCCAGGATCTCCTGAACCACATCTACACCCTGCCACACACATGCGTATGTATGTGTGTATTGGAGCTGTGGACAAGCATATACACACAAAGAAGCATACAGACACATGTATATAGGTGTGTGTATATACACACACACACACGCGCGCGCGCACACACACTCATATATAGTGTATGTATCTATATGTATCTGTATATATACACACACACACACACGTATAATGAATGCATGAAGAAGTACAGATACATATCTATGTGTATGTGTCTATATAGACACATACACTCATTGCATGTGTGAAGCATACGTATAAGTGTGTGTGTGTATATATATACACACACACACACATGTATATATACACACATACAAATACATATATATAGCATGTGTGAAGCACAGACATGTGTACATCGGTGTGTTTGTGTACACATACTGTACATACATATGCACACACCTACAGACACTTTGGTATGCAGGTATGTGTGAACATGCATACATGCAGAGATATACATCTATTTCTGTATCTACATCTACCCACAAATGTGCCTGGGTGTGTATCTACACATAAATATCTCCAGGCACGTGCATGATGTGCATACAGCGCCCGCCTT